>NC_135325.1:102548847-102854264 GCF_048772815.1 Callospermophilus lateralis
CAAAAAAAAGACAAACTAGGTGATGGTTATGTTAATTAGCTCAATTTTTTCACTCCATGTACAAATATCACAAATATACTTTATGCTATATATTTTTATTTAATATATTTTAATGTATACTTCAATGCATATATGTGTATATATACATCATATTATAGTCCATGTATGTGTACAATTTATTTGTTACATAAAATAATTTTAATTTAAAATAAATAGAAAATGTTTTTAAATTAGCCCTGCATAGGGCTGAGGCTGTAGCTCAGTGGTAGAGCACCTGCCTCACACATGTAAGGCACTGGGTTCGATCCTCAGCACCACATAAAAATAAATAAATAAAAATATTATGTCCATCTGCAAATAAAAAATATTTTTAAAAATATCCCTGGATGCCTCACAAACATTAGAATAGTTACTATTTATAAGAGAATGTAATTGTTGTTGAAAAGAAATTGGAATCCTTGTTCATTATGGAAAGAAATGTAAACTGGTACAACCACTGTGGAAAACAGCGCCATTATCATATTATTTACAATTTCTTAATACATAAGCAAATAATAAAAGCAGAAAGTGGAAAATATGTTTGAATACACTTTTGAACACCCTTGTTCACACTACCATTACCATCACTATATACAATTGTCATGACAGGGAAGTAACAAGTATCCATTTATGGACGGGTGGAGAAACAAAATTTTTGTAGACATTCAATGGAATATTCAACCTCAAAAATGAAGGAAATTTTGACACATAGTATAACATAGATGAACATTGAAAACATATTCAGTGAATTAATTCAGTCACAAAAAATCCACAAAAAGAGAAATAATGTGTAATTTCATTGACGGGAGATACCTAAAGTAGTTAGAATAATACAGTAAAATATAGAATGGTGGTTTCCAGGGATGGAGGGAAAGAGAGGAAAAGGGAGTTATTTAATAAGCATAGACTTCAGTTTTGTAAGATGAAAAAAATCTAAATATTGTGTACACAACAACATGAATGTACTTAAAACTACTAATATGTAAGTTTAAAAATGGTTAGAATGGTAAGTTTAATGCTATATTTATTTTAGCACATTAAAATTTTTTTAACACTCCTGATATAAAATACCAAAAAAGGTGTATCAGAATAATCTAAGTATATATTAGCAGCTCCCTGAGTGAATTAAGGCAACAGTTCTTCAGCCAGAAATATAGGTAAGAAGACTATGAGAAAATCTTATAGGCAACCCAGAAAGCTGGCATCCAGGTGAAAATCAAAATTCTTGATTTTTATAAAAGAAAAAATAAGAAAAAGAATAGACAAGAGCAGTGCCAGATGCATGTCAGCTCAACTGAGTAGCAGCTCTCCTCCAAAAAACCAAAAGAAATTTTCCCACAAAGTTTAAGAAAAATAGATATGACTTTCCAACTAATTCTAACCTGAGCAGAAAATAAGCTCAGATATAGTGAGCTGTTCATCATGGGATAAAGTTCTAGCACTCTCCTGTGCAGATAGTTAAAGTTGGTAAGTGATAACAGTTCAAAAATAATTGTTATTTTGATTTCCTTAGTGGGAGACTAGGAATCCCCGCAGTTCCCCTTTGTTTTTCATATTTCACTTTTTATTTTTTCTCTTCTTTTGTTTCTTGTTCTTGGTATAATTGCTTTTTTGATTACCCATGATCCAATAGCAACTTAGGATCTAATTTTCACTGATATATGTGGGTACCCATGCCATGAGTCAATCTGAGCTTAGAATTGAAGATGTAACACAGACAGACTAGAAAGAAATTTAGGGCAGATACAGGAACTTGGCTGATGGTCTATCAATCTGTAGAGCTGAGAAGAGCTAAGGGAAAGCTATTTTGAAATTGGTGGACTGATCTTTGGGAATATGCATGACAGAGAGTGAAAGGGGGACAGATCATGATTGGGTAGAAAGTGGGGAACTTCTCTGTCATCACCACATGCTCAGAATGGATGCAACATTAATGTGTCTCACTTCACACACTTCCCCCATAGGACATGGACTGAGGTTTCTGGAGGGACACAATGCAGTCTAGATTTATCTATGGGCAAAGAAGATGAGATGGCTGACCATCAGCCTTGCCAGACTTATACTCCCATTCACAGTCAAAATAACAAAGCCAATTTAAGGGTGAAGTTTGCTTTTACTTAGACAATGGTCTCCTAACCAAAGGAGGCTAAGCAAAGAGTGGGTGGAACTTAACTCTACTGAGATTAACTTGTTTGGGTCAGAGCTGAAAACAAACAGCATATTTGAGTCACACAAACTTCCTCATCATTAGGAGAAGAAAATCAGGAGAAAAGGGCCCCCATTTCAAACACCTCAGCAAGAAGAAAACCAAATCTCTATGTGACAGTGGTTGTATTTACTACTTGACTTGAAGTGACTCCCAGTGTCTTCCCACATTTTGCGTTTTGTCAGAGTTCTAATTTTGCATATTTTTGTCAATTAATGGGATCCTCTCTAGATATGTATTCTATTCCCTGTTTCTATCTCCTCTCCTTCGTCATTTTTTTCTCCTGTTATTGTTTAGATGGAAGGTATTCCCCAAAAGTTCATGTTTGAGATAATGCAAGAAATTTAGAGTTGATTGGGTTATGAGAGCCAAAACCTAATGTGTCCACTAATCTGATGATAGGGATTAACTGGGTGGTTGCTGTAGGCAGGTAGTGTGTGAATGGAGGAGGAGATGGTTCCTTGCCAATATGACTTTAGGATTCATATTGTGTCCATGAGGGAGCGTTCTCTCTCTCTCTCTCTCTCTCTCTCTCTCTCTCTCTCTCTCTCTCTCTCTCTCTCTCTCTCTCAGTTTGTGTGTTTCCTGATCATGCCTTGATATGCTTTCCTCCACTACACTCTTTTGCCATGATTTTCTGCCTCACTTTGAGCCCCAAGGAATGGAGTTGGCCATCTATAGATTGAGAAATCTGAAACTGTGAGACCCACATATACTTTTCTTCCTTTGAAATTGTTCTTGTCAAATGCCATGATGTTCTGCCTCACTTTAAGCCCTAAGGAATGGAGCTGATCTTCTATGGACTGAAACTTCTGAAATAATGATCCTTAAAATAAATTTTTCCTCATCTTATTGTTTCTGTCAGGTCTTTTGGTCACAGCAACAAAAAAGCTAACTAAAATATCTTCTCATTTTAACTTAGGTCTCTCTTCCTACCACTCTAATTTCTTTTTTCTCCTTTCCCATCTATTTTCTTTATTTTTACCCTTTCTTTCAATTCAATTTGGCATACAAGTATTAATGCTTAATTTTTTCAGCCTACTCTATATGAATTCTCATTCTCACTAACCTTTGGTTAATAGAGTCGCAGAAAAATTAGTAATAATTATTATAGCATATGTTGATATATTCTTTGCTCTTAAATTGCTATTGTTTCTGGTGGTAAATCTCTCACTCAAAGTGGTACTGGTGGTTGAAATTACCATTTTGATTATACTGATTTGATGTGTTTAAGCTAAGATAAACCTCCCAGCCCAAGGCTTATTATAAAGAGATAACTAATTTAGCTTTGTTGAATGAAATATTATGCAGATGTATGTTAGGTCCCTTTGTTTTATGATATTTTAAAAGTCTGAAGTATGCCTTTTCTCAGTTGTTGGGGCTTTATAAAGTTTTGGAGGTGTGTACACTGTGCCCAGCTCAATAGCTATTTTGTTTGACAAAAATGAATCTGCTGAAAAATTAATCAGGAATGCATATGCATTCACAGTTGCCTCAAAAATATAAAATACCTTGGACTATATCTAACCAAAGAAGTGAAAGATTTTTACAATGAAAATTATACAAAACTAAAGGAAACAATCAACAAAACATCAGAAGATGGAAAGACCTTCCATGTTTGTGTAGAGTCAAAACTAATATTATTAAATTGGCCAAATCACCAAAAGCAATGTACAGATTCAATGCAATTCCCATCAAAACACTAATTAAATTCTTCACAGAACTAGAAACAGAGTACTAAAAATCAAATGAAAGAATGAAAGAACCAGAGAAACCAAAGCAATTCTGTGCAAAAGTAACTGTACTGAAGGCATCACAATACCTAATTTGAAATTATGCTTCAGAGCTATAGTAACAAAATTAGCATGGTCCTGGCATAAAAACATACACTTCAACAAATGGAATAGAATAGGAGACAAACCCACACAATTACCATCATCTGGTCCTTGACAAACATACTAAAAATATGCACTGTAGAAAAGACAGCCTTTTTCGAGAATGTGGGGGAAAAAGGCACACTCACACGTTGCCGGTGGGACTGCAAGCTGTGTGGAGAATTCTTGGAAAACTGGGAATGGAACCACCATTTGACCCAGCTATCCCTCTCCTCGGACTATACCCACAGGACTTAAAAACATCATACTACAGGGACACAGCCACATCGATGATTGCAGTAGCACAATTCACAATAGCTAAACTATGGAACCAACATAGATGCCCTTTAGTAAATGAATGGATAAAGAAAATGTGGTATATATACACAATGGTATATACTCAGCAATAAAAGGGAATAAAATCATGGCAGGTAAACGGATGGAGCTGGAGTATATATTGCTAAGTGAAATTAGCTAATTCCCCAAAACAAATACCACATGATTTCTCTGATTTAAGGATGCTGAATCATAATATGCTGAGGGTGGGTGGGATGATTAAATGAGCTTTAGATAGGGCAAAGGGGAAAAGAGAAGGGAGGGGAAGGGAACAGGCATGGGGGAAGAAAGACAGTGGAATGCAATGGTCATCATTACCCCTAAGTACATGTATGAAGACAAAGGATGTGACTCTACTTTGTGTACAACTAGAGATATGAAAAATTGTGCTCTATATGTATAATATGAATTATAATGCATTCTGTTGTCATATATAACAAATTAAAAATTAAAAAGTAAGAAGGTCATCACTAGATACAGCCTCTTGACCTTGAACTTTCAGAACCATGAGCCAAATAAAGCTCTTTTATTAAAGAAAAAAGACAGCCTTTTTAACAAACAGTGCTGGGAAAAATGAAAATACATATTATATCTCACCATGCAAAAAAGTTAACTCAAAATGGAAAAGAGACCTTGGATTAGACCAGAAACTATGCAACTCCTAGAAGTAAATATAAGGTCAACACTCTAATATACATGTGTATGTAATGAGTTCTTCTATAGGACTCCTAAAGTTAATGAAATAACTTTAGGAAGAATCTTCCAAAGAATCTTCCAAAAAGCAAAGGAAAAAATTCAGGACATGAAAGAAGAACCCATAGAACGAAAATTTTTGACAGAGTCATTTCTCAGAAGGAGAAATATGAATGAACAACAAATATATGAAAAGTTGTTCAACAACTTTAGGCATCAGGGAAATGCAAATATTGAAAACCACAATGAGATTTCATCTCATTTCAGTAGAATGACAATCATTAAAAATACAAATCTCAATCAATATTCGTAAGAATGTGGGAAACATAGTGGGGTAGGGAGGGGGAGCATGAGAGGGAATAGATGAACTCTAGATAGGGAAGAGGGGAGGGAGGGAAAGGGAGGGGGCAGGGGATTAGCAAGGACGGTGGAATGTGATGGACATCATTATCCAAAGTACATGTATGAAGACATGAATTGGGTGTCAACATACTTTATACACAACCAGAGATATGAAAAATTGTGGTATATATGTGTAATCAGAATTGTAATGCAACAAAAAAAAACAAAGTGTATGTATAAAAACATGAATTGGCATGAATATATTTTATATACAAATATATGAAAAATTGTGCTCTATATGTATAATAATAATTGTAATGCATTCCACTGTTGTGTTTTTTAAAAAATAAAATCAATTAAATTAAAAAAAGAATGTGGTGAACAAAAACTTATACACAGTTTAGGGATTATAACTTTGTACAACTACTGTGTAAATCACTACACAGTATCCTCAAACAACTAGGGATAGAATATTCTTATGATCCTGGTATACTGCTAGTAGGCATGTACCCAAAGGAAGTAAAGTCATCATACTATAGTGATACATACATACCCATGTTTATAGCAGCACAATTCATAAAAGACAAACTATGGAACCAGCTTAGATGTCCATGGATATATGAATGATTATGTCTGAATAATATTTTATGAATGATTATGTCTGAATAATATTTCATTGTGTGTGTATGTGTGTGTGCACACACACAATGAAATATTATTCAGACATAAAGAACATGTTTATTTTATTTGTAAGAATATGGATGAAACTAGAGAAAATAATGTTAGGTAAAATAAGCCAGATTCAGAAAGTTCAGGGTCAAATGTTTTCTCTCATGTGGAAGCTGGAGAAAAGAAAGAGTGGAAAATTGGCTCTAACAAAAAGGGAAACCAGTAAAGCAGAAGAAGGGAATGAAATTGTTATGTTATATTATATTATGTTGTGTCCTGCATATACAAATATATAACATTGAATCCCAGTATTAATATAGATCCTTAAGAAATGAATAAAGATGTTAATTAATGAAACCTTTACATTGTTATTACTTCTGGAGCCGAACTTCCAGCTTACTTGATGATGCTCAGTCTTTTTAAAAACTAATTTAAAACTTTGTTTTGTAAAGATAAAATAGTGAAGTAAAAAAATGATCATTTATCATTCCCTGGGAGTATCCATAAGTCAAATGTTTTTGCTTAGGGCAATATTTATAAAGAAAGACCTGAGGGGAAAAATAGGGAGCTCCTTTCTACATAAAGTAGGAGAGTATCTCAGAATTTGCTCTAGCTTGTGACAAATACATACAGAGGAAATCAAATTATAGGATGTCCTATTTTAAGAAATTCCATTTTTATTTTATCTGTTCTTAATTTTAACACAAATTAATTCAAGGTCATTTTGTCACATTCTGAAAGTATCCTTTAACATACTTTGAAATAAGGGATTCTATCACATCACTTAACTTTTATTTGAAGACTAAAGCACTTGTCTCATAAGTGAAGGAAATAGCAACATGGTAGAAATCACTGTCAACTGGAAACCAGTCTGTATAAAGATGACACTTATAATAAGTCAGTGGGGGAATATATAATTCCATTTTTCAAAATGTGCTGTATATACTGATGTCAAGAAATTCATCTATTGTGCAAAATGGTATCAGTTTTAGTCATACAAGATATAATTAGAACAAAACACACATACAACTCTTTTTTTCTAGGTAAGTAAAAAAAAGAAAACCAAAAATGAGCCATTTCTGAGGTGTAGGGGGATGTTTTTTGATAAATTTACTAGAATCCTAGAAGAAACTGAAGTTTCTTCCCTCTGACTGGAACATTCAAGTTTATCATTTGTGTGTAACATAAAAGGGCAATTTAGGCGTTAAAATTTAATCAACATGAAACATTAATGCCTTAGGTTGAAACAGAGAATGGCACAATAATGGCATTAGAAAGGGTGAAAATAGCACCATTACTCTCATTGACATCATCAATGTGTTTGCTTCAGTGAACTGTACCTCCAAAATGGAAAAACAAGAAGTCATTTATAAGGAAGGTATCATCAATATTTAGCTTTCTATTTTCCCAACTCTAGAATGACCTATATTCTATAAAGGATGCAAAAACACATCTAAACAAAATGCAGACTTATTTATTCATTTAAAGAACAGAAACACTTGACAGAATTTCTTTATCTTCTTTGGGTTAATGTGATTGCATTAGGTAAATGTAAAATTGATCATTAACAAATGAATGATAAAAATACTGCTTGGGGGTGTCACTAAGTAGTATTTAATGTTCACTAAAGAAATAGTCCATTTGTCTATTCACCTGAGTTATTAATTACCTACTATTTGCCAGGAATATAGTAACTCATGTGTAAGTCAAAATGTAGATCTTTTAAAAATAGATAAATTTTGGAATAAGAATCAGAACCAGCTTGTGTGACACTGCACACCTCTTCAACTTTCCCAAATACCATTTCTATGGTGATTACTCGAACACCTGTATTTCCAGCCCTAACTTTTCTTATGAACTCCAGGTTCATTTTTTAAGTGACAGCCATACATTTCCATCTGGAAATACTGGAGACACCTCAAATTTCACAAAGCCATATTGTAACAGCCCTGAATGTATACATGCCCATGTATCCCAGATACAATGTATTTTCAGTCAATATTGTTTCTCGTTTTCCACTCTTATTTTACTTTTGAGACTCAGCCTAAGCATAGCCTCTTTTGGGAGTCCTTTATAACCACACCAGGCAGAATTAATTGTAAATTCTGTTCATAGACTTGGTGCCCTTAGTAAATATCTATAATTCTATATTTACTTTTCTTACAATTGGTTAATTTTTATAATGAATAAAGTAGCTATCTTTAGTCCTTGCTGCACTATAAACCTATAAGGCAGACATTCTTTATTACTGTCTTTTTAATAGATTAATTTGAAAAAAAACTCATATAAAATAGTACTTTCGTAGGGAAATTCTCTTACTGTACATCTGAATTGAGGCTTAAGCATCTCTTTTTTAAAATATGTATAAGTAGCTCCAAAGACTGAAATGTGCTCCAAAGACTGAAAATATCTGAATTAAGCAACTATCTGGAGGGATAGTAAAAATATTCCATATCTGGTGTAGTACTAATAATAAACTCTTGATGTTTAATTGAATATACAATCTTACATTTGGTTAAATATCTCATGTTTTATGTCAGTAATTTCTGGTGATAAGAACAATTTCCTGAGTATTGCATCACATCATTAATTTTGAGTTTAAGCCTATACACATTAAAGTAACCCTGAGTGTTAGAAAACAAGAATATTTACTGGCATAGAGAAATGATTAGTTGGGCTGGGGTTGTGGCTCAGTGGTAGAGTGCTCGCCTAGCATGTGTGAGGCCCTGGGTTCAATCCTCAGCACCACATAAAAATAAATAAAAATAAAAGTATTGTGTTCAACTACAACTAAAAAATAACTATTTAAAAAAAGATGATTAGTTTAATGAAAATCATTAAACTAAAAAAAAAGAAGTCTATAATACAACCTGTAAAAAATAATCTTATTTAAGTGGCAACTACAAAATTAGGCACACAATGTACAAAAGATATGCACTACCATGTTCACAGTAGCAATCTCTCACTAGAGGAAATTTATATTTTTATTTGTATGTCCAACTTTCCACAATGCATATAAACTTCTTTTGTAATAATCAAGCAAAAATATATACACCACTCATAGAATTGGTAAGGATGTAGATAGGAAGAAAATTCATACCAATGCAATCACTATACATCAGGAAGTATGCTAGACACTGAAGATTGAAAGATTAGTAATATAAGGTCAGATTTAGAGAAGCTAAGTAACACAAACACAGTGATTAAATAAACAAACAATAGAGCTACAGTTCACATCCAGGTGTTTATGATTCTAAAATAATATTTTTTCCATTTTATTTTGGTATCCAGATGCAATATGATCCCTGGGGAAAAATCTTTTATTAATAAATGTTTTCATTCATACAATGAAGTTTTATTGGCCCATAAGGACAAATGAAATTGTGTCATTTGCAAGAAAATAGATGGAACCAGAGATATGAAAAATTGTACTCTATTTGTGTAATAAGAATTGTAATGCATCCCACTGTCATGTATTTAAAACAATAAAATCAATTAAATATTTAAAAAATAGATGGAACCAGAAAGTGTCATATTAAATGAAATAAGCCAGACTCAGAAAGTCAAGGGCTACATGATTTCTATCATGCAGAAGCTAGAGAGAAAAAAAAAAGAGAGAAAGGGATTGCAGGAAAACTGAAGAAGAGGGAACTGTGACAAGGGAAGGTCCTGAGAAAAGAAATTGATCAAATTATGCTATGTACCTGAACAAATATGCTACAATGAAATCCACTATTCTATATCATTATTATGTACCAATAAAATTTCAAGTTTCTGCTATCATATTATTCTATGCTGTGAATTACCATGATCACTATCATGCATGGATCCTTTTTTAAGGATTTTCTTCATCTGTCAACTTACTCCTATATTATCTAATGTTATGGTCAACTAATCTGATAAAATAATTTTTCCAAGGAATTGATGTTTTAGTAATTTTTCTGGCTATCCCACTGCCATATATGGCAACTACTGTAGTAGATGTTAGAATAATTCAGTTCACATTCAAATGGAAAAGGAGAGTTAGACACCCATATAGTTAACTGCATTAGAATCTAATAGGAACTATAATAAAAATAACAGAAGATCCACTATGCATGAAGAAGTTGAGAACTTGATTCTCAATGGGAAGTCACAGAGAATTTAATAGAAGAAAAACGGAGAAAGGGTATGTGAAATAAGGAGCAATGTCTGTATAAAGTTAAACATATTAGTTAAAGAACTCTGCTTCCTAAGGATCAGACTATTTCATAGCAACCTCCTGCAAACACATTGCCCTTTCACTGATACCAACACCAGTGGAAGATGTCTCTGGATTTATAGCAGTAAGTGGAGGGAAATACTTTTAGACAGTCATTTTCAACAGATTTTAAAATCACATCCCTTAAAAGCAAACACCTGTAGTGTAGCCAGACTGTTTCATATTAGTCTACATTGTTCTCACTGAACTGCATCCCTGAGCAGCTCACACAACATGATTAGCATAGCTGAGTTACCTCATATTTGTCGAAATTAAGGAGTTGTCAGTAAAACATTCAGAAGGACTTTGCAAATTACTTTCTAAAATAACTCTAAACTAGCAATTAATAAAAAATTGAGAACTTATTCAACTCTGAATACAGGCAGATAAAATCAACCTCTGCATAATTCAATTATGTTAATTACTGATGCAAAAGTATATTTAACAGATGAATTTTTGCCAAAGGAATCTCCTAAATTTATTTCAGTGGTTATTTTTGGCTAGCAATTCTTCTCCCCACTTTTTTGAAGCCAGAAATAAAGTCCTTCTAAAGAGTAG
This sequence comes from Callospermophilus lateralis, assembly GCF_048772815.1. Lineage (NCBI taxonomy): Eukaryota > Metazoa > Chordata > Mammalia > Rodentia > Sciuridae > Callospermophilus > Callospermophilus lateralis. The sequence continues at coordinate 102,559,805 of NC_135325.1, forward strand.
AGGGGAAGAACACAAACTTTTGAGTCAAAAGTATGCCTGGGAAAAGAATATATGAACAGGTAGACACAAACAATTAACAATTTTATGAATGTTTATAAGTAACTAGGTGTTTCAGGCAGCTCTGTCAGCTAAATTGTACATACAGATTTGTATCCCCTTCTATATTTTAAGTGAATTTAATTTATTGGCTTCTAGGAGTGCTGGCATGGCATTTAAAAAATATATTTCACACTCACAGTTTACACTATTCAGTATACTTTTATAGAGTACTTTGTCCTAGGACTGTAAAATATTTCAAAATAACTAGACATTTGAAAAATATAAATACACTCATAGTTAGGCTATTTAGTTATTAAAAAGCCAAACCCTGTGATATACCCCCAGATATAAGATATACCTTCAGATATAAGAATGTTTATAGTGAGTCAGTGATGCTGCTCATTCAGTATCCAGCTAAGACTAGAGATTTGACTTCTACATCTACTTTAAAATCCCACCCCAAATAGAAAGTGTTATTTCCTCTGAAAACATTCTCTCAGTGTCCCACAACAATTACAAAATTACTGTAAAAATCCCCTACTACATGTAGGAAAAAGACAACAAGTACTTTGGTTAGTTCTTGGGTGAAACTTAAGATTTTTAGCCAATATATAATTTAGGTTAAAAAATAATCTACAAAATGAGGTCTTTCAAATTAGTTTCTGAAAAAAAATTTTAAGGAAATCATCAAATCTAACTATTTGCAGGTTAAAAGTCTGATTTATAGTATAAAAAATTTCTAGCTATATAAACTTTATATATTTTATTTCATCTTCAGTTTTCACATATGAGTTAAGTATATGAATGGATAAAGCACCATGGCCTGAGTTAAAAATGAATTAGGGCAAATTTAAAGAAAAATAGGGGTATCAACCAAATCCTATATTATTCAAGAGTAAATATCTACTTATTAAAATCTTGAATTTTAGTCTCCAGAGGCAGAAACATTCATTAAGTAATAACTGATTAGCTTTGGTTTTCTAGTCATTAGTGGAGATATGAGGGAATATAAGATGCCAGTGACAGTCCCTGTTGTCCAGACATTTACAATTGAGTTTGATTTACAAGTATGAACTCATTTTACTGCTTTGTAACAAATATTATATGAATCTGTTAAAATAATCTCTATAAACAAAAGGTGACTTTTTAGATTTGTAAACTCTTTTTATTCAGGATTGCTACTGAACTGAATGTAGCATACAGACACAAAGGAAGCACAAATGCAAAAATATTTAAGGAAAAGGAGACACGACACAATACCAATCCAAGGTCAGCACAACTTGGCCAGTGTTGAGGAAGGCCCAATCTTCTTTTTACTTCCCATGTTCTCACATATGGAGAAACCAACATGTTTTTATAGCAGTGCACTATTTGTATTTTTCTGAACTTCATAGTTCTTTTTTTCAACATAACCTATTTAAATGCCAGCATCCCTTCTTGAAATTTTAATGTTATTTACTTTACAAATTGGGAATTTTTTCAGAATAAACTGAATGGGCTCATTTTTCTTCTTTGCATTTTTTTTCTTGTAAACAAAATTAAGAAATTTCAAGTATGCTCAAATATAACATTTGATATTAAAAATAACAATGGAAAAAATATTGTCTATACCTTGGATCCTTATACATTCTGGCCAGTCTGCCATACATTCTATATTTACACTCAGAATCCCTGCTTTGAATGAAGGCGAGAAATTTTGTGCATGTTCCAAAACCATAACAATTCTAATATATTCACAAGTCTTGACTGTTTTAAGGAAAGACATGGAAAAATACACATTCTTTTATCTATTTAAGGACAGAACATATAAACTTAAATAAAGCTAAGAAGAGAAAACATTGATTCAATTTTCAGATTAACCTTTAGCATTCAAATAAGCAGAACAGTAATATTCTCAAAGTGTCCTAACCAATTGGGATTTTGAAACAAACATAAGATACAATAACAACTTTTGCAATATGAGAAAAACTTAACAAAACTATTTTAGGCGTGGGTATGTAGGTGCTTGTGAGACCTTGAGTCTGACCCCCAGCACCACTAAAAAAAAAAATGCACTTACCTACAACATACAATATACACTCTGACCGCATTTTACAAATGAAAATTTCCCCAAAGTAGGTGATCTAGAACTTGGAATGCATTTTCCAATGCTATAAAACTACAGCTAATGCCTGGTAGAGTGGCACATGACTGCCATCCCAGCAGCTTGTGAAGCTTAGACAGGAGGATTGCGAGTTCAAAGCCAGCCTCAGCAAAAGTGAGGCACTAAACAACTTAGTGAGGCCATTTCTCTAAATAAAATACAAAATAGGGCTAGGGATGTGGCTCAGTGGTCGAATGTCCCTGAGTTCAATCCCCTAGTACCAAAAAACAAAAACAAAAACTATAGCTAACTCTCTGGAACAATGTAAAATCCTGTTTATTAGAAAATATTCATAATATGCCATATATGTGCTATGAAAAATAACCCAAAACAATACTATTTTAATACCAGTAATAAAAGAAGAAAAAAAGAAAAGAAATATAATTGCATAATTGTGAAACCACCATTGGATCTCCTTAATGCAGAGAGAATATGTGAATCACTCAAAGACAGAATGTTAACTAAGGATTAGACAAAACTTTTTTTTTTATGAAAAGTCAAAATCATCATGTTAGGAATATGCAGAAAAGTCTTAAAGGTCAAACTTTTTTTTTTTTTTTTTTTTTGGTTTGGTACCAGGGATAGAATCCATGGCACTTGCCCACAGAGCCACATCCCAAGCCCTTTTTATTTTTATTTAGAGACAGGGCCTCCCTAAGTTGCTTAAGGCTCACTAAGTTACTGAGGCTGGCTTTGCACTTGTTATTCTCCTGTCTCAGCCTTCCAAGCCACTGGGATCACAGGTGTGCACCATAGCAACTGGCTTTAAAGTTTTGATTCTCTTTCCCTCTCCCTTCTCTCCCTCCTGCCTCCTCTCCTTCTCCCTCTCAAAAAATAAATATCTTTGGCTATTGAAGATATCTTCAATAACTTTAGCCATCAAGGATTAGTAAGTCAAAAACTACCTTGAGATTCAACTTCATCCTAATTAAAATGGCTACTGTCAAAAAGGAAAAAAATAACAAATGCTAAAGAGGATGTAGACAAATCCTTATACTTTCTCCCTCTCCCTCTCCCTCTCCTCATAGTTGAAGTTGAGCCAATTACACCTGTAGGACAAAAGAAAGAACTAAAACAACTGCAGCATGAAGAAGGAAGGTTACACTGAAATGATATGTAAATTTATGCACTTTGAAAATGAGGCCTTAACTCCAGAGGCCTGCATAGTGCCCATGGAGGCCTGAAGGGAGAGGTCCCCCAGCCACAAAAAGCTTCATCTCAGGCCAGTTGTAGCAATGAGTGTAGAGGGCATTGGGGAACTCCTCCACACCACCAAAGTAATTCACCCAGAGTTCATCATGGTTGAGCCAGCCTCTGCCACAGGTGAGTTTGAGCTTCTTCCCTGTGGGTCCCAGAAAGGAGTCTAGACTGGCTGAGGCCCTCTCTTCCAGGAACTTCTGAGCATGTATGTCATAGAAGAGCAGGGAGCCAAGGCCTGTGCCCACAGTCACTATGTGCTGGTAGACACTCAGGGAGCGCACACCTGTTCCACACTCATAGGGACTCAAGGGCCAAATGTTTTGGTGGCCTCTGCGCAGATCCAAGAAGGATACATGAGAATAAGAGCCCACCATATACAGGGAAAAGTCATTGCAGTAGGTTAGGCACATGCTTTCGTGGCCATAGAACAGCCTGAAGGACAGCAGCCTGGATAGGGTGTTTCCAGCTTTCCACAGGTGGAAGTAGCCATCCACGGACGTGGCTCCCAGTTCCTGGTTCATGCCACTGAAGGCCAGGGCCCGCACTCTGTGGTTACCTATGTTGGCCTTGGGGATAGCCTCTATGTGCTTTGGATAGATGTGGGTATACACAGGGAACTTTCCATCGTTTTGCCAGGCAATGCTACCATTTCTGTCAGGATCCACCTGTCACAGGGCCATGGTGCCATCGCGGGAGCCACTCAAAGCCACAGTATCACTCAACCAGGCTATGGAGAAGATCCAGTCTTTGTGAGCATGTCGGTCACCCAGGCACAAGGGATCCAGGGTGGGTAGCTGGTAGACCGCCAGGCTGTTGGGATTTTCACCCCCCGTAGCCAAAAGCGTCTTAGAGGGATTTAGTTCAATGGCATGGATGCCAGTCGTTGGCTGATTCCGGGACAGAATGGGCACCCTGTCCCGCAGCAAGGGGATGCGATTGATTTGGCCCGACTGCACGTCCAGCACAAAGAGCGTGTTACACTTGGTGCCACACACCACCTGCCTGGAGTTTAGCCACTGAGAGGCGAAAACCTTGTTGAGGGTGCCCAGTGCCAGCTGGCGCTCAGTCAGTATCTCGGGCAGCCTCAGCACCGTATAGCTGTGTAGCTTACCCTGGAAGCCCAGGAGCCGGGCGCTGCTCCAAGTGCTCACCGCACGGCCCCTCAAATAATGGACCAGCGAGCGATAAGTTGCTAGCCGCTTCTGCTTGTTGGGCTGTAGCGGCCCCTCTCTGTGCCCCGGTTTCACCAAAACCTGAGAGGAAGAGTTCCTCTCACCAACCTTGAGTGCAGGTGCTTCCCGCTTCTTACTGTCTGTTCCCCGTGAGTCCCTGGTGGCCGTTGGGCAGGCGGCAGCGAGGCTGTGCGTGGCACTCCTACTGGCCATAGCAGTGGCTGGCAGGGCGTTGGGGGCTTGGGTGGAGGTGTCTGCGCTTCAGCTGGGAGCTCGGGATTTCAAGGGCCAGGAGATGGCGGCTACCACCAGGCACGGAGTCTGACGTTGTCCGCAGCAAAGAAAAAACCGGTGGGGCCAGGCAAATAACTCCTGGTCAGAGGGAAGAGAGCACCCTCGGAGTGTGGGGGAGAGGTTAGGGCTGCTGGTGGTCCTGGCCGAAGGTGGGAAGTGTGGTCGCCGTCTGGGAGGCGGCAGCCAAGTCCCAGAGAAGGGAAGAAGTGCTTGAGAAGCTGAAGTTGGGGGAGGAGAGATTGGGGGAGGGGGGGAGGAGGGGATATTGGATAGCACGTGCTGGGCTTGCAGGTGGAGGCTGTGGGTGAAGGGGTAAGTGGGTGTGGAGCAGAGGCCTGAGTAGATTGCTGGAGGATATAGCTTCTGAATTCTCAATATAGAATACATGGTGTTTCATCGCCCATTTTAGGGCAACCAACTAGCCCTAAAATTCTTACTTGAATAAAATCTGAAACTTAAATATAGTCAAGTACAGGATTAGATGAGCCTTGACCATGATCGGTGGGAAGAAACAAATATACACTTGGTGTAATACTGTAAGAACCTTGAACTGAGATTGACATTGAAATTGGTAGCCAAAGGGAGTGTTTGCCAGTGGCAGGGATACTACCCATCTTCCTGCTAGTTCCTTTCTGTCCCTCCTTCCTCAGCCCTTTTGGTGTGGTATCTTAAACAATTTCAAACAAATATTCCCCATCCTCAAATTAAGGGTTCTGAGTTCCTGCACTAGAAATCTCCGAGGAGTGCATTCCAAATGAAGATCATTTCCCCTCATATTCTGCCTATGATCTTCACAGTCCCTTGGTTGGTCACAGTTTCAGAACATGGTGCTCTGTGCTGATGGGGGAGGTGTTTGCTTTCATCCAATCCTAAGGAGGTGGAGTGGAACAGTGCCTCAGTGGATAGGTACCTCCCTTTCTATTCCTGGCAGAATAAGTTAAACATTCCCACTGACAATTCTGTAAACTCAAGGCACCTGACCAGATCACCCCTCCACTAGGCCTTGGGAAAGGGATTTGAGGGATGAACATGATTTTCACATGCACAAAAGGACATAAAGCACTTTGCAGAAGGATGTGATCATAGGTATAAAACCATGACACTGTAGAGATGTGGAATGCAGATTTTCACTCTTGGAAGTCTCAGTGGACCTCATATGTTACCTCAGAGTAGCCAATCCAGTAGCAGGACTGTACCTAGTATGCACAGACACACAGATTTTAATTACACACTGATTGATAGCTTGTATTGTACAGAGAGGTTGGTGGCTGACATCAGTTCTGCACAAGCCCCAATCTTCCCCCTTAAAAACCAGTTTGCTGAGCAAGTACATACAGGGATAAATTTAATTTTCTGACTCATCTGAGAAGACTATAGGATCTACTTCCATGCTGCTTTCTCTACCCCTATCATCCTTGAACCTTTAGTTGATATTTTTCTCCTCCTTTCCCAGCCCTTTTTATAATTTCACTCACATACACAATTTCCAAGTACAAGCCATGGGGCCTCCTGGCCATTCCATTACAGTTACTGCATACCCCATTCTCCTTTACACTTTTCTGCACCACAGTTATGATTCTTCCCAATATCATTTATTATTATACTAACAAATATTGTTATAGGACTCTTTCAAATATTATCTTTTTTTAATCCACTATTAATATGATCCACATTTTGTAGATGAGGAAATTGCAGCTTGGAAAAATTATGATTTTTTTCAAAGACAATGAATTATTAAGTGAACCAAAATAGTGTAAATCCATATTTGATGCACATATATTTTGGAGAAATGAGTAAAATTTCTGCTAGTCATATAGTGTTCATAAGCCACACTTCCTCTCAGCATCCCAAATATAGGAATGGAATATCTGTAGAATTTGCTTGCCAGGAGTAGAAAAGCTAAGAGCAGTTGGGAGATGTTGTGTCCATCTATGAACAGTGGTAATTCCTACTGAAAGGGACACCTCAGATTTCTTCAACAACAGCAGCTAAACAAACTAGTGATCAGTGTTGATCATTATGATGTTATCCTATAGTAGAAAGAACAATGGGGAAATCAATAGTAAACAAAAACTAAGAAACATGTCTACCTTCTTTTCCCTTGGATGAAGTAAGAATCAAAAGTCTAAGAAGGTTCCACAGAGAAGAGAAGAAACCCTTAAAGTTATGGATGCTAGAAATTCTACCAGCCATTTGTGTGCAGTTTGGACTCCAACACCATTTGGCTTTGAAAAATAAAGTTGTGTGTTGTATCTTCCCTCCTCAGGACACACAAAATCAAAGAGAGAGCATCTATGTTCTAGGGGATGATAGTATCACAACCACTTTTTACACACTTAATCCCCCCCAGGTCATAATGCAATACCCTTATGTCCATAGTGGTGAACATAACTGTTTAAAATATTATGGAGATATAAAAAGGGAGTCTTTCAGCTCTGATCAACATAAAAATAATCTCAATTGCTTTTATGTCCTCTGTCTCTCAAAATTTAAAGTATTCTGGAGTCAGGTTAATTAACAAGTAAAAGGAATCTATGAAAGCAGGAAAAAAAGATATGAATGGACTTGGGACCTCAGAATTTGAACAAAGACAGGAGTGGAGTTCCCGATTTTCTTATTGTGTCTTATAGATCCTAGACAGAAAGCTGAAGAAGTCTCCAACCCAGAAACCTCAATAAGCACAAATGGTAACATCTATAAGAAAAGTCTGTTGTCCAAACACAAAAGGTCTGAAAAAGGGAGGCCTAATAATACAAAACCTTTCTGGCAATACATACCCTACTCCAGAAAACAGAACCAGGAGAAAAACTTCCCTGCCTCACTTTGCCACACACTGTTTCAGTGGGGCCAAGTGGGCAACTGATCTTCCATCATCTCTGAGGCAAAGCTGGTATTATACACTGATTCTCTGGTAGTAATAATGTCAATGTGTTTCAATGGTAAGTTAAGCCTCTACCAAGACCTCATCAACGAGATTTAATGAGAGGATTTGAGAATGAGCTAATTACCACTATGTTTCACCCTCATCCTCTTCACTAGTGTCAGATTGGCTCAGTGAGGAGCTGAGCTTCCATTCCTATCCTACATCAATGAGACTGAGCAAGGGTATAGGAAACAAAACTAGTTCTGTTCCTCAAGAAATAGTGGAATACAAACAGAAATTAAAGAACACAAGTAGCACAATTCTAAATAAATCCACACTAACATATGTGAAAAATAAAATTCTGTAAACTAAAACCAAAGAAACTATCCAAAACAGAGAAATGGTATAATAACAATAGGGGAAAACCAGAGGAATAACAGTAAATTTATTATCTGAAACAACAGAGACCAGAAGGAAGTTCTAGAAAAAAGATGCATCCATCAACCATAGTCTCAACAGTTCTGAGATTGCTCAAAGTTTAAGTTCAAAGTCTTCTCTGAGGCTCAAGACAATCTCCCATTGTGAGCTCCTGTAATATTAAAAGCAATTTACAAGTATCCAATATATGAAGGCACACAGTAAGTATTTTCATTCACAAAATTAGGGGCATATAAAGAAGGGATAGGACCAAAACAAGACTGAAATCCAGCTGGGCTGGATTCCTGTAGCTCCATGTCTAGCATCTGGACTCATCACAACATGATGTTCTCTCCAAAGGGCTTTGTAGTTTTGCCCCTGTGGACTTGTAGGTTGCAGCCAAGTGGCCCTTCTATCAGCTTGTCTCTTTTTGGATTTCTGCAGGTTTACTAGGACAATGTCCCACATTACTGGTATTTCTTAATTTGGGAGGTCTACATTACAGCTTTGGTTTCTTCCTCACATCTCCATATTTTGATTTTTCAGGCTATGCCTGCAGGGACTCAGACTCTATTGCACTTTTCTTGGACTCCCAGGCCTGCCTTTGAAATCTTGATGGAAACCTCCATGACCCCCTAACTCCAACATCATGTAATCCTACAGAACCAGCGTCATGTGGTTGATGCCAAGGTCTGCTGCCATCCTGAGCATTAGCCAAGACTCCAGAGACCCTTGCTGCAGGAGCCTCTGAGTGTCTGGGTGGCCTACCAGGGTAGAAAATCTTCCTAGGCCCCCTTCTGCAAGAAGGGTGCCCCATGACTCTTCTCAAGAGAATTTTCACCTTGAGCTTGAGAGGGTGTGGTCTTGTCAGTTCCTGAGATGCCCCCAAGCTATCTTCCTTGGTGGCTCTGGGCAAAGTCTTTAGCATTTCTTTAGTGGTGGTAATGTCTTTAACAAGTGGGACCTCTTAGCTCCAGTTTTATTTTTGCCTTTTAAGTTCAAATTTTTCAAATATTTCTGCTCTGCTTTTTCTCCTGAATATCACAATAAATTTGGCTAAAAGACATTAGCAATATCCTTGCAACATCTATCCTGCCTAGAAATTTCTTCTGAGAGATTAAGGAGTCCTTCACTTTTAAAATCAGCCTCCTAGGGCTGGGGTTGTGGTTCAGTGGTAGAGTGCTCATTTAGCCCGTGTTGTAAGGGTCCAGCGAAACGTCAGAGGAGGAGACCACCAAGTGACCAACTCATGCAATAGCAAAAGGGGTTTATTGAGGATCCAATCCAACGCACTGGGGCTCTGTGCTCACTCAAGTAGGGAGAGCAGCCCAGAGCCCTGGGCAGGGGTTGAGCCGTGCTTAAGCATACTTTTTGAGGAGGGCGGAGGCTTTGCATACATCAGAACAAATCATCATGAGGCACGGGAAAATTGAACAACAATTCTTAGACTTGATTAGTACATTCATTGGCAGGAACAGATTGGGCGGGGGTGATTGGTCACTCCTAAGTGGGGTACACATTCAAACTGATTGGTTTGGGGGGCTGATTGCCTATGTGCCGGGCTACACAGGGTCCTAGGTTATTAAACAACCAGAGGGTCAGTGGGAATATTTACTGGGCAGTTCGGGTATTGTCCTAACAGCTACAGAAATTTCAGGTTTTCGGGGGGTAGCAGAGGAACTTAACAATACCTGGTCCTTTACTTTTTTAACTCAGGCCTTGCAGCTTAGAAACTTTACAATGCCCGGTCTTTTACACTTTAACTTTTACGCTTTAACTTCAATTCTTTCACCCTTACAGTGTGAGGCCCTGAGTTCGGTCCTCAGCACCACATATAAATAAATAAAATAAAGATATTGTGTCCAACTACAACTAAAAAATAAAAATTAAAAAGAAAACAGCCTCATAGAAAGTTTCAGGACATGAGCAAAAGGCAGACAACTTCTAAGCCAGAACATAACATAAATGACCTTTACTCCAAATTCAATTTGTGTTTAGTATGTTTTAGTAAATAAGAACTAAGGTAAAATAAATAAATAATTTAATTAGTAGATGGAGATTGCCAAAGTGGATTTAAAAAAAGTATTATCAAAAAGTACTTTCTACAAGTACATCTTCAAATATGATAAAACTAGGCTGAACATAAAATGATAGAAAAATATACAATGTAACTCTTGATCATGAATAGCAGATGTGATTATATTGATATCAGATGAAATAGACTTCAGAGTAAAGAAAATTTCTAGAGTCAAGTAGTATCATTATATAGGGCTACAATAGGACACACAATAATCCTAAATGTATATGTGAGAAACCAGAAAAACTGAAAATACATTAAAAATGGTAAAATTATAGACCGATCTAAGTATAGACCCCACTAAGTAATTGATGTAAACATTATATAAAAATATGTAGAGATATAAAATTTAGAAACCCATCAAAAAACTAGACCTCATTAACATATATAATACATCTCATTCAACAAGAGCAGAATATATATTTATTCAACAGACCAAAGAATTGGGGTGTAGTGGCACATGTGTGTAATCCCAGCAACTTGAGAGGCTGGGTCAGAGGATCTCAAGTTTGAGGCCAACCTCAGTAACTTAGCGAGGCCCTCATCAAATTAGTAAGACTCTGATTCAAAGCAAAATAAAAATAACTAATTAACTAAATAAATAAATAGGGTTGGGATGTAGCTCAGTGGTAAAGTGAACTTAGGAGTTAAATCTACAGTACACCACCCCCAAAAGAAACAAAACAAAAATCTCAAGTGACCAAAGAATATTCACAAATATAGATCATACACTGGGACTTAAAACAACCTCAACATAGATTAAGCACTAAATTCATAGAGTATATTATCTGACCATAATGGAATCAAACAGGAAAATAATGACAGAAGCAAAGCAGATAAATGTCCAAACACTAAATAACAAATTTCTAAATAATGCATAGGTAAAAGAGGAAATCCTTAAAAGCAAAAATATAATGCATAAAGGAAAGTGAGAATGAAAATAGAAAATATCAAAATGTATAACACACAAGTAAATCAGTGCTGAAAGGGAACTGTATAGCAAAACATGCTTACATTAGAAACAAGGGACGGTCAAAATCTAGGTTCTCATTTCAAGAAAGTAGGAAAGTAAGAGCGAAATAATCCCAAGGCAAGCAGGAGAAAAGAATAAACATTAAAAGTAGAAATTAATTAAATCAAAAATAGGAAACTGGAAATAATGAAAAAGGAGTATATTTTTAAAAAATATTCAGTCATACTGATAAACCCCTAGTAAAAACAGTAGAAATGAGAACAATATTGAAACATCACTATAGACTATGCAAACATCAAAGGAATAATAAAGGAATATTTTGATTAACTTTTACACATATGATTTCAACAACTTAGAAGAAATGGACTGATTTCTCAAAAATGTAAGCATCTACAATTTATCCAATTATAAATAGAAAATTTAGATCTTTTTGTAACTATTAAGGAAATTGAATTAATATTTTAGAATTTCCCATAAATATGATATCCTTACACAGAGAGTTTTACTGCAGAATTTTATCAAACTTTTAAAGACTTAAAACTAATTTTATAAATCTTTTCCAGAAAAATAAAAAGGAGATGCCTTAGTCTTCTCAGGATGCCATGACAAACACTATAGTTTAGGTAGTTTAAACAACAGAAATTTATTTTCTCACAATTCTGGAGACTGGAAATTAAGACAATGTAGGTTTATTTTAGACTCTTCTTGACTCATAGATAGTTGCCTCTGACAGTGTGCTCACATGACCTCTTTTTTTTTTTTGTATATAAGGTTGGAAAGAAAGATATTTTTCCTCTTCATATAAGGCCACCAATCCAATCAGATTAGGAACCTACCATTATGACCTCATTTAGCCTTAATTACCTCCTAGAAGGCCCCGTCTCTGAATGCAGTCACATTGGGGTTAAGGGCTTCAAAACATGATTTTGGGGAAGACATAACAGTCCATAGTAGAAGGCATCAACACAACAAATCTAATCCAGCAATCCATAAAAAAGTACACCAAGACCAAGTTGCATTTATATTCCAAGTGTTGAAGATTTTGAATCTATATTCAAAAATGAAGCACTGTGAACTACCATGTCAACAGTAGAAAAAAGAAAAATCACATGAACATAAATCACCAGACATAAAAATATTATCTGGCAAAGTCCACCTTCCATGATGATAAAAATTATCAGCCACTTGGGAATAGAAAAGAATTCCCTCTACTCCAAAGAGAACATATATAAAATTTAAGCAAATCTCCTATCTGAGGGTGAGAAATAGATGCTTTACCTTTAAGATTAAAAATAAGATGAGGGTTTCTGCTTTTACCACTTTTATTTAACTATAACTGGATTTCTACTCAGTCTAATAAGACAATAAAGAAGAAAGAAATAAAATTACTTCCGATAGTATAGAAATTAGATTTTTCTAATACCAGATAGAATGATTGCTTATGTAGAAAATCTCAAGAAGTCTATAAAGATAGTTGCTAGAATAAGTGAATTCATAGAATTCAAGGTCAATGTGTAGAAATCAACTTTATTTGTATACACTAGTAGTACAGAAATAAATTAAAAAGCATAATATTTAAAATCACATGAATTAAATGAAATATTTACATATGACCTTACCAAAATATATACAGAATCCAAATGTTAAAAAAATTATAAAAGAATAATGAATGAATACAATTAAGACCTAAATAAATGACACATTTATATTCTCTAAGGTCAAACTCAGTCATGATTTAAATAATCCTGAAATTGATCTATAGCTTTAATGTAATTTCTCTCAAAATTCCAGCAAAATATGTTTTGAGATATAGACAAGCTTGAACAAAATTTATATGGAAAGGCACAGGCCTGAGAAAAATTAAAAAAAAATCTTGAATAATATGGGATTAATCACTCTACCCATTATAATTTTTTACCCATCTACAGTAATTAAGACAGAATAATATTAGTGGTGTGATAGATACACCGATGAATGGAACAGGACAGATAATGAAGGTACAAAATCAGTTTAAAATAGGAAGGAAAATTTTCAAAAACTGTGCTCGAGAAACTGTATGAGCAAAAAGTGAAACTCAATATAAACCTCAAATTATCTCTAAGTGGATCACTCAAATTTAAAACATAAAATCATAAAAATTTTAGGAAAAAGAAGAAAATCTTTGAGAGAGAAGGCTAGGTAGAGTCTTTAGACTTGACATAGAAAGCATGATTCACAAAAGGAAAAACTGATCAATTGAACTTCAACAAAACTATGAGTTTGTGTTCTATAAAGGACCCTGTTAATGGGAAAAGAAGCCAATGTTTAGAGACTGCACACTGTATGATTCCATTTATATAGCATTTGTTTGTGTGTGAATGTGTATTGCTATAAGCTACAGACAGAAAATACAAGAAAACATATATCAACAGACGAATATCATCTGGAATATATAAAAAACTTAACATTTTCAAAAGAATAAATTACAAAATAATACAATTAGAAAGCTGGAAAAATATGTGTATAGACATATAATTGAAGAGAATATACAGATGGTGACTTAATAATTTGAAAAGATGTTCAAGATAATTAACTATTAGGAAAGCAAATATTAAAATTCCAATAAGATATCATTACACTCCTATCAGAATGGTTAAAATTTAAAAAAAAAAAAAAAAAAGGATAATCCCAAAATTCTGGCTAGGATCTGAACAAACTGAGTCATTGTTTTTATTGATGGTAAGAATGTAAAATGGCATAGCCACTCAGAAAAACTGGCAATTTCTCAGGAAAGTAAACATGTGTCTATCAGACAATGATACACTTGCACTCTTAAACATCTAGTCTAGAGAAATTAATACATACTTCCACACAAAATCCTGTACATGAATATTTTTTTTAAAAGTTATTTTGTAGTTGTAAATGGATAGAAAGCCTTTATTTTATTTGTTTATTTTATGTGGTGCTGAGGATTGAACCCAGGGCCTTGCACATGCTAGGCAAGCACTCTGCACACTGAGTTACAGCCCCAGCCCCACATGAATATTTATTTGTAATGGTGAAAATGTGGAAACCCTAAACCAGATGTCCTTCCACAGATGACCGGTTAAAGGCTGTTATATTTATTTGTGGACTACTACTCAGCAGTTAAAGAGAACAGAATATTTACACATACTGCAACTAAGATAAATATGGAGGGAACTATGTTGCGTGAAATAAAAAGCCAATGTTTAGAGACTGCACACTGTATGATTCCATTTATATAGCATTTGTTTGTGTGTGAGTGTGTATTGCTATGTATAGAACCCAGGACTTAGCACATGTTAGCAAGCTCTCTATTATTGAACTATATTCCCAGCCTGTATTTATATAAAATTATTGAAATGACAGATTTCTAAAACTGGAGAACAAATTTGTTGCAGGGAACAAAAAGGGGAGTGGATATAGGAGGGAAATATGTGTGTCTATAAAAAGGCAATACAGATATCACTGGAGTGAGGGAAATATTATATATCTTTATTTTATTAATGACAATATCTGGTCATGTTCCTTTATTATATATTTTTTAAAACTGGATAAAATGCACATTGGATCTCTATATGAATCTACAATTATTTAAATTAAAAAAAAATAATTTTAAAACCATTAAGAAACCATATAATAAACCTAAGTATTAAATAATAGTCAAGAAAGAAAATTTTTCAAGTGAAATTGCAAGTACCCTTTTGTCAATAGACTCTCTGCTTCCAGTTTTGAAGTTTTACCTTTTGACTTGGCTATAAGAACACAAGAGTGTTAGAGAAAATTACAGTTTAGAAAGATGCCTCTTTCTCTCCTTGACATTCATTCCTCCCTTTGCCATATACAACTCACAGGCACCTAAGTAGAAACAGCCTATTTACCTGTACAGGAGGCTGCAAGCTAACTTTAATAAGGTGCTGGTATTCCTTAAACAGTGAGTAGTCCATATTTATAACAAGCCATGTAGGCTAGTGCCCTGAACTTAATATGCAGTTGCCTCTTTAATAGGACCCAATGAGGGGTTTAGACAGAGGTTTAAATTTTCACAGAACTCATAAGAAGAGACAACTCTTCTACAAAAACATAAATTCCAAGCAAACATACTTGATTTATTTCAGTTAATATGATACACATTACTAAAATATTTTATACATTCTTGAACACACACACAAAAATAAATTTAATGAATTAATGAAATAAATTGCATTATAAATACGTTCTTTCAATTTATGGTTCAAGATACATCTTTGACCTTAAAAAATGTTGATTTGTTTTAAAATCTTCATTATCGTTTTAAAATTCAGCTAATATCTGGTGATATAGCCACTTAAAAGATTTGGTTTTATATTCAGTTTTAAATTTTTTAGTTACTTTTCCCATATCGGAATTAAGTGGCTATCATAGCACAAAAAAAGATACTTGATGGAGTTATTCAGATCTGATTAGAAGTTGCTGATTATTTTTTGAATTGTGTTAATCATTATACACATTTTAATCCCAGTCACCAATTATGCATAAATTTAAAATATAAAAATACAGCCCTTAAATTTTCAACTTCTTTGAACCCCATCAATCATTCCTGCTAATTAATGCAGCAGCACTACAATTTGTATTTTCACAAATGAATTGGTATCTACTGAAGCTCTTCATTTGGAAGATTTTTTTTTAATGGGTTAGAAATACTGTTTCCAAAGTTTTTATTTTTTTTAAATATGTCAATATGACAATTTCATTTTTCCAAGTTATACACTTTAGTTGCATTCAGGAGTAAAATCACATAAAGATAAAAAATGGAAATATTTATTTTCAAAATCTTCTTTACATAACAAGATTTTTTTTTTAAATGAGTAACTTTCTTTTCACTCATCAGTAAATTACCAACATTGTCATAAAGGAAAAATTGTGGGTTTTATTATTACTTTTTGGTTACTTTTAAAATTTGTTGCCATTAAAGAAAAGATCAGCAAATTTAGAATAATTGTTTTTCTGTAAAACTTATTGTAAGTATCTTAATATATAAAGGTCTTCATCAATGACTTGCACTTTTATGTAATGTTCAATATATGAAAATAGGCTGAAAGTTCCATTGTCCAACCTTCTGACTGATGGCTTCTTCTGTAATATAGTACCTGACATTTATGTGGATGTAGTGAGTGTTTTAGTCAGCTTTTTCATGGCTATGACTGAAAGATATGCCAGGAACAGTTTTAAAGGAGGAAAAGCTTATTTGAGGGCTCAAGGTTTTAGAGGTCTTAGTCCACAGAAGGCCGGCTCCATTCCCTGGTCTAGAGGTGAGGGAGAACATCATGGTGGAAGAATGAGGATGGCAGAAGGAAGCAGCTCACATGATGATCAGAGGAAGAGGCAGAGACTCTACTCTCCAGTTACAAAATATATACCCCATAGCCATGCCCCCAATGACCCACTGTGTCCAACCTCACCCCACCTGCCTCCAGAGACCACACAGTTAATCCCATCAGGGATTGATTCACTGATTAGGTTAAGGCTATAACTCAAACATTTTTCCTCCAAACCTTTTTGCAGTTTCTCATATGTTAGCTTCTGGGGGACAACTCCAAACCTTAAAAGTGAGGTTTATTAGCTGTAGATTAAATATTTGTGAATCTTCTTTTTTTCAAATGTGAAAAAAATGTTAAACATAGGCACTAATCAGCAGTAACTTAAGTTTGATTCCTTAGAGGCAAAGTCCAAGATAGAAATTCCTACACAAGTGAATTAAAGTTGCTAGATAAAAATATAAGGTGTCCAGTTAAATTTGAATTTCAGATAAACAGTGATTAATTTTATAGTATAACTGTATCCCAAATATTATACAGGACACATTGATCTTAAAAATTATTTCTAGTTTGCTGGGAACTCAAATTTAAATGGATGTGTATTGTTTTTATTTGCTAAATAGGAAAATTCTACATGTGATTTGTTTAGAAAGGGTTCTTTGGTAAGACTTATAAAAAAGAATGAGGGAAGTAAGGTGGGGCAAGGAAAGAAACAGTGCACTAACTTGGGTTCATCAAGCTTGACTCTGTTTCCTTGGGGAGATAGAGTGTATGATACCACAAATATTGTCCTGCCAAGAGGCAAGTACCTGTCAGCTTATACAATTTCCATTCCCCTCTCTGCCTTAGGGAGGGCTTGGCATTCCAGTCATTCTCTATGAGGTGCTTCCCTTAAGCCCAGAACAATTTTCAGGAGAAGTATGCAGCTGTGATCTATTGACACGTTAACAGCGACTATACTCTGGACAACTGAGGGATGGGTGAACCAGCTAGTAAAGGAGATCTGGGCAAGGCACCAATAGTGTGTAATAGAAGAGGACTCTGGAAACATGTCAAACTGAACAGAATTACCTTCACCATACACTCAAACTACTTGCCTTTCCTGGTCAAATATATGTAAGAGTCTACAACCAACTCAACTTTTGGGGAGTCCCACTAGAACTGATATCTTTTCTATCCTGATTCTGTGGATGCTGTCGTTACTGTAGGTAAGTATAATTTAAGTTAATGCATATAATTAAGATAAAGCAAAAAATGGAATAAAATCTAAAAAGTAGATATACAATTGTATTCAATCTAAGTGACAGGGATAACTATTCATTTAGAATTTTGTACCATATAAAACATAAAAATCAACATAAATAATGATCACTAGACAAATGTCTGGGGAGATATTTTAACACAGATGCCCAGCAAAGGGTTGATATCTATAATATATCAATAAATTTTATATACTGACAAGAAAAAATTCACTCTAATAGAAAAAAGGTATAGAGTATATAAATAGATCACCAACAAACATATGAACAATATTCTTATTTACCCACAGAGAAATACAAATTAAATTTTAAAAAGATACCAGTTTATCCATAAGACTTACAAAATACATAAAATGATAACATCTGTTGATGAAAAAGATACAAGAATAAGAGAACTCTCAGACATTGCTGATGGAAATGTAAGGTGTTATATGACTATTTTGGTCCATCTGCTCAAGTTAAAAATACATTTTAAAATTCTTTTTCTTATTTTTATTTGTTATTTTAGTTCTAAATGACAGTAGAATTTATTTTGATATGTTTATACAAACATGGAATATATCTTATTCTAATTAGGATCCCAGACTTGTGGATGTATATGATGTTGAGATTCACTGTGGTGTATTTTTATATAATCTTCAACTCAGCAATCTCACATCTAGGAATTTACCCAATAAAATAAAACCACCAGTGTCGAAAACACTGTGTGCAAGGATACTTATTGCAGAACTATTTAAAGGGAAAATACCTAGAATTAAAGTGAATGTCCCCAAATGGAGACAGATTGTATAAGTTATAATAAAGTCTCAACATATAATATCAAACAGCTATTTAAGTATATATTTGAGCTATGGTAGTTGTTTCAGTTATATTTCCGGTATTTGTTGCTGAGTGAGAAATGCAAAGTTTGTATAATATAATACCAGTTTAAGAAACACACTGACCAAAGTCCTATGTGTATATACACATATGTAAGAAGACTGATTGAAAAAACTTTATTTTCTTTTTTCAATTCTTCTTCTTATAATACTGTCAGGTGAGAGTTTGATGGCTGGAATTGTTGCAGCCATCTCACCAAAATGAGGAAAAAAAGAAAGAAATGTTCACATGGCATTCTAATGCCATTGAACTGATGAAGCAATTCTAAAAATGCCTGATTTGCCCCCTTGTTGAGTGAGATAATTTAATTATTTCTTTCCTAAGACACTATTAAGTGGGTGTTCTCCCATTTGCAGCCATGAACATTAGTAATTGATACTGATCTATACCAGGAATATGTTTGTCAGTTGTGCAGAAAAGAACTGAATTGTGGGGAGGAGAGAGAAAGAGGTGAGGTGAGCAAAATGTGACATAATATAAATCCCACAAAATTCTGCATATATAATTTGATTAAATTTCTGTTTATTTAAATTTTTTCATGTGTTATATGCATATAAATGTAATTTTAAACTAAAATTCAGTAATATACAAATTAAATGCCTAATATTTTCTTTGATACCTCAGTGAATTATCTCACTATTTTTGAGATGTGGCCTCATGAACTATCATTTATTGATTTATTATTAATAATGCAAATAGTGTGCCAAAGTCCTTAATATAAATTATTTGACTAAATATCACAAGCCTGGAGAAATGTATTTTTTTCCCCTTAAATATATTAGGAAGCAGAGGTATAGGAAGTTTAAAACAACTCAGCAAATTCACAGAGCTACAGCAGAAGAACTGAGATTGAAATGTGGGTTGGCTTACTTCCAAAGGCCATACACAGGATAAAATATGCATTTGTACTGTATTTTTGCTTATAAAAACAAGTGATATGGTGAGATGTTGGTTTATTTCTTTGAAGAATAAAAAGAACTTCTTTTATTTTTAAGGTAGAACATAGGAATAAAATGCTAAATGTACACCTCAGCTAAAAATCTTGAACCAGCTGCTGAAAAGTATTAGGATAAACTTAAGATATATTGAATTTTTTATCTAGGTGGCTGGTTCTCCTTGCTGAGAGTTTTCTTGGAAATGTCAAGTATTTCACAATTTTTTTAAATGTAAAATAAAGCAAAATGCATAGTTTCAAATGTGGAAGAATCAAGAGAAAATATGTAATATTTTCAATATTAATTTGCTTCCTCTTTCCCTAACTCCTAGCTCATAATTATAGGACCAAAACTGCCGCAGTCTCTGGCTGGGCACAAATCACGAGCCTCCACACAGCTTGTAGATTCGAACAGCAATTCTTTATTCCCGAACTCACACCGGCCATCTACAAACACGTTCTGGGGGAATCCATGTTCTCTGCCCAAATCCACTACTCTGCCCAAATCCACTCCACATGGGCTTCTGTCTCCCAAAATATACTATCTGACCCTAAGAACTCAAGAGGAACTCAGCAGCAGGATACGCCCTATTCTAAAGGGGGAATACCCTAATCTCCCATTATGCTAAACCGCCCTGGTCCTTGAGCAAGGTCACCTTTCAGAAGTCCTTCCACTAGACAGCATGGGAGTAAGCTGGCAAGGAGATTGTCATACCTACTTGGCTGATGGCTCCCAGCACAAAACATATCAAGATATACTTTATTCCTGGTTGTTGACTCCTAAATTATGATGAAAAAAAGGAGAATGGGGAATGTGCATGGCGCCTGTATTCCCAAAACATGGCTGATGGCAAACTGACTGGCATGTATCACTTTTCCTGCTAGAAGAAATTTTGGGGTCATGCTTTATGTCCTATGGCTCTGTATTCCTAGTCCCAGTTTATGAATGAGTAGAGCCACAGAAGAAATATAAGTCAGTCCATGAAAAATAGGCGACTGTATCCTAGGTCAACAACTGAACTAGGACCATGAGATTCTCTGTTTCAGTAATTTTATGTAATAAATGACACTCGGAACTTAATATGCATTTGCTATAACCACTCAAGAATAGAATCTCGAAAACTAATTTTGGGGAAAAGTGGCATATGGAGTTAAATTAATCAACTGTAAATTATCACAATAAATTTACCAAGATGAACCAAGATTATTGCTTATAGGTGCATAAAAATATTCTTAGCTGCTATACTTTTCCTAAAATCTGAAGATAATTATTTACAACTTTTGTAATCTATTATACCATATTTTAGAGAAATAGACTGGTATTTAGTGTGTGTTGTAGTTGAGTCCTTTTAAATTTCATGTGACTGCATGTATGTTTGTTCATCAATCCTTGTCTAAATGTCCTGTAAACACTGTATTCCACTGAAAACAGAGAGAACAAGTTAGACGTATTTTATATTTATTTTTTAGTTGTAGTTGGACACAATATCTTTAATTAATTTATTTATTTTTCTGTGGTGCTGAACATCAAACCCAGGGTCTCGCCTGTGCTAGGCTAGCGTTCTACCACTGGGTAGAACAACCCCAGCCCCCAAAATTAACTTCTTAATTGAAGATAACCTAATTATCTTCATAGCTGAATGATATGGAGAAATGAATTGGAAATAAAAGCAGGAATCTCTCTCTCTCCACCTCCACAAACATATAAAGTAATGTCATATATATGTGTGAATAAAGAAGCACTGATAGGGATTGCATGCAATTATGTAAGGTATAATAAAGAAACAAAACACTACATACTCTATATCTTTCAATATGATATTGCCTACATATGAAAACATAAAAATAGGGAGTTATAGGGTATCTGAGGTCAGAAGCATTATCCTATTTATTTATTAAAGAAAAAAAGGGCTGGGGCTGTGGCTCAGAGGCAGAGCACTCACCTAGCACATGTGAGGTACTGGGTTCAATCCTCAGCACCACATAAATTAAAATAAAAACATTGTGTCCACCTATAACTAAAAAAAAATATCACCACACTAAGCACAAATGCTCTTAACATGTAAGACCAGATTTTTAAATAATTATTTTTTAAAGGAAAGCTATGTTGTAGGATAATGTTTAAATCATGATATGTCAGCCTAATGAATGTCTAAACAATTCAGTATTGAGGTATTTATTTCTTACAATTAAGTACTATAGTAATCAGCCTCAGCAGCTTAAAAAGGCCCTAAGCAACTCAGTAAAACCTTGTCTATAAATTTTTTAAAAAATACAAAAAAGGACTAGGGGTGTGGCCTAGAGGTTAAGCCCCCCTGGGTTCAATCCCCAATACAAAAAACAAAAACAAAACAAAACAAAAAAATACTAGGCTAAGTCCTTAGGTAGATCTTTCAAAGCAAATATACAAAGCAATATAATTATCTGGATCTGAAAAAATTTTCATAATTTTTCTAAAACAAAATGATTATATATAAATATAGTTCTCTAGGAAAAAGTATAAATTGGAATAAAAGCATTATTTTTTTAATTTGGAATAAAAAAGGTATTTTGAAGGTAATTCAAATGAACTATGAATACAAAAATTACATTTACACTCCACAAATAGTCCTTGGGCTTCAAGGCCTGAAAATTTCTTTGTGTGTTAAGAGTTCATTTTGTATCTATCTAATGCATCCAACACATTACTTGGTCCAGATGGACCCTCTGAGTTTCAAAAGTTTGTTAAAAATACATAAACTCAGGAAAGCAAGTTCTTACTTAGGCTTATTGCTAGATGTTGATTATACTTAAGCAATGTAAAACCCCCACTGGAAGCCCCAAGATTAACAATATTGGATACTATTTTTTTTTTTTTAATCGGGAATTGAACCCAGGGTTGCTTAACCCCTAATCCAAATCCCCAGCCAGTCTTTAATTTTTTAATTTTATTTAGAGACAGGATCTTTCTGTGTTTCTTCAGGCTTACTAAATTGCTGAGGCTGGCTTTGAACTTGTGATCCTCCTACTTCAAAACCAGCTGCTGGTATTATAGACATGCATCACTGCACCTGGCCTGGGCATCTTTTTAACAGCAGTAGTTTATCAATAATTGTCCTCCCACAAAGGCCTAAGGAGAATATTGTATTTTGACCAGAATATTCCAGTTTGAGTAGTTGAATTCACAATTTTATATGTTGTCAATTTATTTGAAATTCTAAGTTTGAGAGATACCTGTAATAAGAAATAATAAACTTAACAATAGATATTATTATTTGTAGCTCCATGTAAGCCACATATATAAAACTCTTGCAATGATCCTACTCTACAGATAAGATGACTGAGATATTGTTAACTGCTATTAGGTTTCAGAGTGAACACTACATTCATTCTGTCTCAATTTCTGCTAGTGTGCAGTCTTAGCTTGGACTACCACACACACAAGCACACACACACACAAACACACACACAAATACCTCTGATTGAATAGCTTAAGCAACAGAAATTTCTCATTTTTCTGCAGGTTGGAAGGCTGAGATCAGTGTGCCAACAAAATCAGATTTGAGGGAAGGGGCTTTTCCTGACAACAAGAAGGTGGCCTATCTGGATCCTCACTTGGTAGAGAGAAGAAACTAATTTCCCTTACTCTTTCAATCAGAGCACTAATTCTATCATGGTGTTTCACTCTCACAGTCTCACTTATACCTAATTACCTCCCAAATCCCATCTCCTGATACTATCACATTGAGAGGGTTTGAGCATAATGATTTGGGGTGTGTAAGGGGCAAACATTCAATCATAATTTTATAACATGCACCCAAATTTTTTTGTGTTAGATTTTTCTAAAACATATTATGAATAATCATTCACAAAACACTTTGCTAAAAATAAAGTAGATGTTGCAAAGTGAAATGTCTTTGGTTGATAGGTGCACACTGTATTTCCTGCAGAGAAATTCCAATCACATGTTACCTGACATACTCTCTGAGGTGTTTTGTATATATGAAGTCCATTTTACTTTAGTCAATGTTTTCCAAAACTTGTAATATTAAACACTTATCCACATAACACACTTTGCATATTATCAGCTTCTGTTAGTCATGTTTTGTGTTCTTAACACATATCCTGTGTGGGATTTTGACTATAGATTCTGAGAGTTTGGATAAAATAATCCATATTATAAGGGCCAGCAAAAGTGAACACAAGGAAGAAGAAAGCTGAATTGAATGACATTTGTGATTCTCTCAGTGAATAAAAAATATCTAAGGAAGGTGTCAGGGAGTATATTTATGTATTATTCTTAAATACATATATGCTCTGATCCCAGGAACATACTATTGTGTTATATCGCCAGCCATTTTTTACTTTTTATTTTGAGACAAGTTTTCTCTAAATTGCCAAGGATGGCCTTGAATTTGTGATTCCCCTATTTGAGCATCTCAAGTTATTGGGATTACAGTTATGTGCCACCATGCCTGGATAAATTTTATATTTTTAATACTCACCATCTCACATACATGAATAATAATTGAGATGGTAATAAGAGCTATAATTATTATATGAAGGACAAAGGCATAATAATTGAAATACAGATTATTCATCATTAATGGCTTCTAAATATCTAGAAAACAGATTCTTATACACAATTGAACAGACTCTATTCTAACACTGTAACACATGACAGCTTTTATGTCTGTTGTTAAAGAACTTTGTTGAAGGCACTCACTCTTTAAAACAAACTTACATGCAAAAATCAATTGTAAAAGATTCATTTGACTGATGCTTCTACACAAAGTTTCAGAGTAGATGTGATGAATTTTAAAAAAAAGACACATGAAAGCCTTCAGAGTGTGAAATAAATTTCCACCACCCCATTTTTAAATGTCATGACAGACCTAGAAACAATTAAGTGAATATAACTAATTAAAACCAAATTACTAAATCGATAGTGTAATTTAGCCCAAACTAAAACTCACTCTAGCAAGGTTGAAATACTTAGATTTGACAAGTTGAGCACTGGATCTCAATTAGACAATATGCTGCAAATGGCCAGGAATCTTGCAGAAAAATATTTATTTATAGATTTGAGATTAGTAATGAAGTATAAGAGAATAATTGCAGAACACATGAAGTTTTCAAAGGTTCAGAATAATCCATAACCTTAGCTAGCCACATTTCATAACTTGAGAAAGACAAAAAACTCTTAAGATGGCATCCATATATAGGAGAGAACCCCAAATTATTAAATTTAAATGAATTAAATCATATGTATAAGCTTTATTTTATATTTATTTGTATACTGTCTAATATCTACGCAAAATTATTCCTGGTGAAAGTACAGTAGATCTGGGGATATGAAGTCTATGTGAAAAATAGAAGATAGCACTAAAATTCTGAGGAATTTACAAGCATACCAAAGGAGAAAACAGAATATAGGAAAGTCTTTTCTAGACAATAGTAGAGTGAAAATATGGAGAGAAGTTTTGCATATTTTCTTTCTTATGAACTTAGATGGTAAACTCCTGCTACATTTATGTTAATGGTGAGTTCAAAAGGCAAATTGATTTAATCTATTTGATTACATGAATATAGACCCTAAAAATACGGATGAATGTAGTAGGATGATTTGAACAATAGTTTATCCTCTGAGGGATAAACACTAACTTTCTAGGAGGTACAATTTGATCCATAATTTTCTTTTTCTTCTGTACATGAGAAAAGTATATAAGTACTGACCCAGTTCATGTGCTGCTGAATTATCAATGTTAGCATGCCTTGAATTTAGTCTGGAGGGTAATCACATATGTGGTATAATTACATCGGCTTCTCTAACAAATTCACATATATTTGATATTCTTTTAATGAGGAAATGTATCTATTAGGGGAGAATCACAGCACAGAGCTATTGTTATGGTTTGGATGTGAGGTATCCCTCAAAAGCTCATGTATGAGACAATATGCAAGAAGGTTCAGAGAAGAAATAATTGGGCCGCGAGAGCCTTAATCCAATCAGTGATTTAGTCACCTGATGGGGTTAACTGGGTGGTGGCTGAAGACAGGTGGGATGTGGCTAGAGGAGGTAGGGCATTGGGGGGCATGGCTTTGGGGTATATATTTGCATCTGGCAAATGGAATCACTTTCTCTGATTTCTGATCTTCATGCTTTCTTTGGTCACACTCTTCTGCCATGATTTCCTGCCTCACCTTGAGCCCCAAGAAATGGAGACAGCCTCTTCTTGACTGAGTCCTCTGAAACCATGAGCCCCTAAATAAACCTTTCCTTGTCTACAGTTGTTCTGGTCAGGCCTTTCAGTCACAGAAGAAAAAAGAACTGACTAAAACAGAAATCAATGATGGACAATAGATCCCTCTTTGAAAATTCTATTGGAGTGATTGGGAAAAGTATGAAAAAGGTTAGGTATACAATAAGATAAAATGAGTACAAACTATAAAATAAACCATCTGATGTTGGTAAAGGACTAATGTTGATAATGAATCCTCTCAAGTATAGCAAAATTCAAAAATATCTTTTGAAAACTTAAAAAACAAACAAATCATAATCAATGCAATAAAACTGATTATATTGAGTATGTTTAAAAATCAATGATTCAGAGATGACATCAGCCAAAGAGTGAACCAGGAAATGCTATGCTTTTTTTTTCTCCATGGAAACATTAAGACAGGAGGACAAATAATACAGACTGTCAAAAGAAAATTATAGGCATTCTACAAAAAATGTCTAAAATCTATAGCAATGAAGTGTATGCCCAGAAGAAAAAGCAGAATTCAAATGGCAGGATATTTCCTAATGATTTTACTCACAATTGCTCTAATATCCCAATGTTTCATAGTCTTGGTATAGAGGAGGCAGCAGTCATTTCCATTTTCCTCCCTCAAACCAGAGGAAGCGAAGCAATGTAATTTGGGGCTGCCTGAGTGACTGGCCTGATTTACTTAAATTAGAGTTCAGGCAGGGAAAAGCACTTTGGTGTTCTTTAGAAAGGTTGCTAGAAAACTAAAATCCAGATGCCTGGAGTGAGAGATTAATGGTGAAAACATTCAAATGACCGTGTACATTTGAATGTTTTCACCATTATATAGCAGCCCCGTTCCCAATTCTCCTCTTCTAACTTGGAAGAAGCAAAATAGACTTTATTTTCAATATTCAAAATTTTCTGGAAGCTGCCTAAAAACTAGTCTAACTCAGATGTAGTCTGGAAAAGAGAGAAAGCAGCATGTACAAACTTAAAAATTGTAGGGTAACTATAGACACACAAAAAGAAATTATGGATAGATGCATAAAACAGACAAACTAAGGACACAAGGAGAAGCTGAATAATACTCTGGGAAGTTAAGATATTCCAAAGCAGCTCTCTATATGAGAGAATCACTAAGCTATTACACAAGCCAAGGCCAGATGCTACTAAAAAAAAATCTGAGAATACTTTAAATGTTTGCTGATCCCAAGCATGCTCAATAAATTGCCCAGATACTTAATAGAATATTTTCTAAGCAGATGTATTTTGTAAACACAGAGATTAGTGGCTGGTCATCAACTGACCAATTTTGACAACAACTGAAATCTAAAGGCATACAAATAAAAAAGAAAACATTGCCCATTTAAGTAAAAAAATTACAAAAACCAACTCTTAGGTGGAAAGGACATCATATATATTAGATAAAATCTTTGAAACAACTGTCTTAAATGCATAAAAAATGGACAAAGAGCTAAAGGAATTTAATAAAATCATACATGAACAAAATGAAATTTTCAACAATGAAATGTTATAGAAAGTAACAAAAAATGGAAAACTATAATAACTGAATTTTAAAATTCATTAACAGGGTCGAATAGATGATTTGAGGAGGTAAGATAGGGCAATTGAAATGGTCTACTCTGAGAAGTAGAAAGATGAAAGAGTGAAAAAAGTTAACACAGTCTGAAAGACTTATGGGACAACATATTCAGCAAAGGAGCAGAACATAAAATCAACCTTCAAAAATCAAATTAATTTACTGAAAAAGAAATAAGGAAAACAATTCCATTCACAAAAACCTCAAATAGAAAGAAAATGCTTGGGAGTAAATCTACCCAAGGAGGTAAACTACCTCTACAATGAAACTATAAAATACTGAAGAAATAATTTGAAGAAGACCTCAGAAGATGGAACAACTTCCCATATTCTTGGATAGGCAAATTAATATTATCAAAATGGCCACACTACAAAATGTTATACAGATTCAATGTGATCTCCATTAGAATACCAATGAAATTCTTTGCGGAATTAGAAAAAAACAAGTCTTAAAATTCATATGGAAGTATGTATGAGACACAGAATAGCCAAGCAATACTGAGTAATAAAAATGATACTAGAGGAATCACAATTCCTGGTCTCAAATGTTATCACAGAATTGAGAGCAATGGTGCATGCCTATAATTTCAGTGACTAAGGAGAGTGAGACAGGAGGATATCAATTTTGAAAGCTGCCTCTGCAACTTATTGAGACCTTATCTCAACATTTATAAAGGGGAAGTTGGGTATGTAGCTCATTAGTAAAGTGACCCTGGGTTCAATCCCCATTACCACACACACAAAATAAAAATAAAAATTATATATATATATATATATATATATATATATATATATATATATATAACAAAAATATAGTTACAAAAACAGCATGGTATGGGCACTAATCATGAAAACCAGTGGAATAGAACAGAAGACACAGAGTTAAATCTACACAAATACAATCATGTGATTCTTTTCAAAGGTGTCAAAAACAAACTTTGGAAAAAAAAAACTTTGTGTTTTTCCTAAAAATTGGTACTGGGGAAACTGTGATTTATATATACAAGAATGAAACTACATCTTGATCTCTCACCCATCACAAAAATTAGTTCAAAATGGATCAAAGACCTCAACATTAGGCCAGAAACACTGCAACTGCTGGAAGAAAACCTAGGTAAACAAACCAACATATCAGTGAAGGCACCAACTTCCTTAGGACTACTAAAGCTCAAGAAATAAAGCCAAGAGCTGGGGTTGTGGCTCAGTGGCAGAGCACTTGCCTCACACATATGAGGCACTGGGTTTGATCCTCAACACCACATAAAATAAATAAATAAAATAAAGGCAATTGTGTCCATCTTCTACTAAAATAAAATTTTTAAAAAAAGAAAGCCAAGAATAAACAAATAGGATGGCTTCAAATTAAAAAGTTTCTGCACAGAAAAGAAAACAACAAAGAGCATGAAGACACATAATGGGAGAATATCTTGCCAGCTACTGTTTTAACCCCAAATATATAAAGAACTCAAAAATTTTAACACCAAGGAAGCACCCTAATCAATAAATGGGGAAATGAATTAAGCATTTCTCAAAAGAATAAAGATAAATGGACAGTGAATTTATGACAAATTATTCAGCCATCCCTAGCAATCAGTGAAATGCAAATTAAATCTACATTGAGATTTTATCTCACTCCAGTTAGGGTGTCAATCATCAAGATTTCAAATAATAATAAATGTTAGTGAGAATGTGGGGAATGGGTATACTGATTGATTGTTGGTGGAACTGCAACATAGTACAACCACACTAGAAAGCAGTATGGAATTTTCTGAAAATATTAGAAAAGGAAAAAAGAATGACCCAGCTAGTCTTCTCCTAGGTATTTATCCAGAAGAACTAAAAGCAGATTACTATATAGATGGATGCATACTAATATTTATTCCAGTGAATTCCTCAAGAGCCAAATTATGGAATGAGCCCAGGTGTCCATCAACAGACAAATGGATAAAGAAAATATGGTGTACGTATACACACTAGAGTATTATTCAGCCATAGAAAAATGAAATTATGTCATTTGCTGCTATATCAAAGGAACTGGAGAACAACATGCTAACTGGAATATGCCACACTCAAAAAGTCAAGGGTCAAGTGTTTTCTCTCTTCTGTGGAAATCAGAGAGAAATAAGAAATTAAAAAGTGTATGTGGGGGGAAATACCATGAAAAGGGAAGGGAGAACAGTAAAGTAGAATAATAGTAATAATAATAATAATAAAAATAATTCTCCCTCAGGAGAAGGTAAAGGGATGGGCAGAGGAGGAACTGCAGAATGAAATTGACCAAACTGTATTATGTGCATGTATAAATATATCACAGTGAATTCCACTTTTATGTACATTTATAATGTACCAACTGAAAAAAAAAGGAAGACAAACAGTGTAAAGTGGTCAAGTGGTGAGATATACTGATGTTTATAATAGCAGTATTTATAATAGAAAAAGTATGCAAACAATCTAAATGTTCATCAATGGGTAAATGGGTAATATTTGGTATGAACCTAATAAAATATTATTTATTCTTAATAAGGAAAGAAATTCTGATGCTTGTTATAATATGGATTAACCTTGAAGATATAACTTTAGGGAAATATGCAAACAAAAAATATTGTAAATTTCACTTATATGAAGTAACTAGAGTAGTCAAATTGAAACTCAATATTCGACGGTGGTTGTCAGTGTTCAGGGAAGGAAAGAAGTACAGAATTATCATTTATTTTATACAAAATTTCTGTTTGAGTAGATGATAAAAGATCTGGAGAATGATGGTGATAATGGTTGAATATAATGTCAGTGTATTTATTATCACTTCAAAGGGGTTAAAATCCTACCCTTAATGTTATGTGTTTTTACCACAAAAAAACCTTAAAATTAATAATTCATTCATTAAACAAGTGGCAATTTTAACCAAAACATTTGATACCTACAGTTTTCATAGACAGGGGGTTTCTATGAATACACCAGATAAAGTAAAGTATACCGTATTTTTTAAAAAACATTTATTTCTCTTTTTTTTAGTTGTAGTTGGACACAATACCTTTACTTTATTTATTTTTATGTGGTGCTGAGGATTGAACCCAGGGCCTTGCACGTGCTAAGCAAGCGCTCTACCACTGAGCCATAGCCCCAGCCCCAGTATACTGTATTTTGTGTATGATATTAATAGTGGTAATATTTCTTTTAGAAACAACAAACAGGGATCTTCCCCATTATATTATTTAGAGTTTCTATTAAAATTGGTTAAATGTTTATATAACCTACTGAAAAGTGCTGAAAAGTAAACCCTAGTAGCAAGAATACACAAAGGAAAAAATTTGATTAAAGTATAAATAAAATGAAAGATCAATGGTAATGAAAATGAGCAAACAATAACTTTATGCCACAACACAGATGAATCTTACAAATAATAGTGCTTAGCAAAGTAAGCCAGAAACAAAAGAATATATACTGCATGAAACCATTTACTTAAACCTCAAAATCCTGCATTGTTAAAAGTCTACATGTGTTTACTTTGTGAAAATTTATCTACTATATGCTTATGATGTGAGCATGCTTTCTGTATATATATATACATATACTATGTTATAATTTTAAAAATCATTTAAATTTTAAAAATAATTTAAAATAATTTAAAAATTATTTTAATATTTCTTTAAAAATCTTAGGGAAGAAGTAAAAACAACATAGGCGGTTCCCCCCCTTGTATACTCTTATAGTAATGCTATATTGGCAATCATCCGAGCATAAAAGTACCTTTTTTGGGAGCTTTGAGATTGTAATAGTGAAACCCTGATGGAGACCCAAACCTAGGAGGGCCTTTTTGTAGAGGTAGACCAATACCCAGGTGTTAGTGCAGTTTCTGTTAGAAACCCAGAGACATTTCCATAAAACTGTAGACTTAGTTATGGCCCTGTTTGTCCTTGTTCCTATCATCAGTCTCATCTGAGAAGGGATTTAGAAGTAATCATGTCTACCATGGTGCCTCAAACAACAGGCCTACTGACCTGTCTGACTGAATCCTGAAGCAGACCTAGGACCTGGCTGCAGCTTTGCTGAGTCATGGAATGGGGAAGCCCTTACCACTCATAAATCCAATAAGAATCATTCTCATCTGTTTCCTGGAGGCACACATATAGAAATGGAACTTGATTGTGGATGCTGAAGCAGACCTGTGACTCAGTTACAGCTTCTTTCAACTGAGATTTTGGCCAGTTCTATCTGCACAGGGACCCACTCAGTGACTTGAAAGGAGTGTTCCCAAGAACGCTTAGGGAGCCAAGTCCATATGCATACTGAACTATTGCAAACTCAAACTTCCCACACTGCCAGCAATACTAAGGTTCCATAAGCAGTCCAGTTTTCCAGGGATGAGGCAGTATCCACTCTTGCTCGAGTGTCTGTTAAAAGAGCCACCAACTATGTATCTCACTGTGAATTCCACAACAGCCATGTGATCAATATACACTCTCAATCAACTGTGATCCTGGAAGCAATTTCTTGAGTTCAGAACTTGAGAGGAGAAAGTATTCACTTATTGAAATCAGTCTTTAAAACGTGAAAGGTGATGTTTGCTTCTTCAAATACAGACACCAATGGAAGAGCACATAGGTCACAAACAAACAAACATGACAACATGAAAATAGCAAAATTTGTCTTTTACAGGAAAATGTATGTAACTAACGAGCATTGTATTAAGTGAAATAAACCAGACCCAAAGGTCAAAGTTTTTCTCCCATCTTAGAAGCTAGAGACAAAAAAAAATAAAAGCAGAGATTTCATAAAATCAAGGAAACAGACAACAGCAACAAGAAAGACCAATAGAGTGGAGGATGGGATATCAAGGTGAAGGGTGAGGCAAAGGAAATTGGAGGCAGTGGGCAAGGAATCTAACCTCTGCCTCCAAATTATGTGTATGTGTAAATATATCATAATGAATCTCTATTTTGTATAATCATAATGCAGCAAGAAAAATGAAATTATTTAATAAAGTTTTGCTAAACACAAAGAAATGGAGATCTAAGAATTGCCTGAGAAATGCTTAAATATTATCATTTTGTAATAAACAAACTCAGGAAAACAGTTCCTAATAAGAAAAATAAGAAAACTAATAAGAAAATATATGCTATATAAAAAGAACCAAACAAGTTCTGAACCTGAAAAATAGATGAAATGAACTGAAAAGATGATTCAATAGATGTTTTAAAAATTTGTCCAGGAGACAACCCAAAACAGAAAAAAACCAATATAATCACCCTCACAGAAAGTCTTAAGACAAGGCAAAATGTAGAAAACTTCTTAGACCATAAAACCACTGTCCTCTAGTCGAATTACCAATAGAGTCCTCCTTTTTATCTGAAAACTCCAAAGACTTGTCTTTGCTATCCGCAGTTGTATAGGCTTTCTGGTCTTCTAAGCCCCCACCAGAATTGCCTATTAAGCTCCACTTATAACAATTTAAAGCTTTCCCAGCTTTCATCTCTAACTTTTCAAAATTCTTTCTACAAATTCCAAAAAGTTCCAAAAGCTTCTAAACCAGGTCAGGTTAGTCAGAGCAATAATCCCACTTCTTGGTACCAATTTCTGTTTTAGTCAGCTTTTACATTGCTGTGATCAAAAAGACCTAACAAGAACCATTACAGGTAAAAAGTTTATTTGGGGGCTCAGGGTTTCAGAAGACTCCATCCATAGAAGGCAAATTCCATTCCCTGAGGCTGGAAGAGAGGCAGAACAACATGCAGAAGAGTGTGGTGGAGAGAAGTAACTCAGGATGTTGCAAAATGAAAGCAGAGAGAGATAAACTCAGCTCATAAAATATGTACCCCAATGGCATGCCCCCAGGGACCTACCTTTTCCAGTCACACACTAAGAACCTACAGTTACCACCACATTAATCTGGGAATTAGAGTACTGATTAGGTTAAAACTCTTACAACACAATCATTTCTTTAAACTTCTGTTCATTGTCTCACACATGAACTTTTGGAGAACAACTAACATATTAACAGTATGAAATAAGAAACCATTGACAGGAGTAAAGTTGGAAAATTAAAAAAATGTGGAAATAAAACATTACACTCATAAAAATATATGGCTCAAAGAAGAAGACAAAAAGAAAAAAAAACTTATGACAAATGAAAGTAGAATCACAACATGCTTCACCTTGATACCCCATCCTCCACTCTATTGGTCTTTCTTGTTGCTGTTGTCTGTTTCCTTGATTTTATGAAATCTCTGCTTTTATTTTTTTTTGTCTCTAGCTTCTAAGATGGGAGAAAAACTTTGTTTAAATACAGAAATCTATTGTGATGAAAACTTACATGAAGAAAAAAGAAAATCTGAAATAAACACACCACCTTAGCTCACAACGAAAAAGAGAATTAAAAACAACCTAAGTGCAGATTTAGAGGAAGAAAGGAAATAAGAAAAATCAGATCAGAAATGAATAATATACAGAGTAGCAAAGCAACAGAATAGATTTTTAAATGAAGTTTTTTGAATAAACAATATTAACAAACCATTAGCTAGACTAAGAAAAATGACATATGACTCAAATGAAATTATAAATAAGAGGAAACATTGCAATAGATATTACAAAAATTTTTTTAAAAGTTTATATGAAACTGAATATAGGCCAAAATTAGGTAACACAGGTAAATAAATGTATAAATTCCTGTGAACATAAGTCTTAGTAAGAATGAATCATGAATAAGTGGAAAATTTGAACAGAACAAAACATAAAAATAGCCTGTGACAATCAACAAATGAATGGATAAAGAAAACATTGTATACATACCCAATGGAATAATGTTCAGCCTTAGAAAGTAATTCTGTCATTTGTAATATGGATGAATCTGGAAGAACATTTTGCTAAATGAAACAAGGACATATATATGGAGTCTAAAAGGTCAAAAACATGGAAGCAGAGAGTGAAATGGTGGTTACTAGGGGCTGAAGTTTGGGAGATATAGGGACATTTTTGTTAAAGGTTATAAATTTTCAGGTATAAGATGAATAATTTCTGGTAATTTAATATACAGTATTGTGATTATTGTTAATATTGTATATGTGAAATTTTCTAAAAGAGTTATCTTAAATGTACTCATTACATACACAAACACAAATATTAATTCTGTAAGGTGATAATTGCATTAATTAATTTGATTATAATTATTTCACATTATTTATACATACCAAGTCGTCACATTGTGTATAAAAAGTTTATACAATTTCTGTTGTCAATTATAACTCAGAAAGGCTGAAAAATTAATATATCAACAAAGTACTCCAAGAAGCTACAAGAAGGAAAATGGTTTAAAAATGCTTTATTCATACAAAGGACTGCTTTTCAAAAATGAAAAAAGGAAAAGTACCGACATACACAAGGGTAAACCTCACTGACTTATGTTGAGAAAAAAAGCTGCTCATAAAAGGAACATATTATATTATTAATTTATATGAATATATTTTAAAAAGACAAGAAAAATCATTGCCTGAATGTTGTAGAGTGGTATTGACTGACAAGGAGCATGATGGAACATTCTAGGGTGAGGGAAATTATCTATGTGTTGATCATAACATGAATAATGTGCATATAAGTATTCATTAAGACTCACTCATTGTTTGTTCATCTCCCAAATACACACTCCCCTATTCTGTCCTAGACCTGGCGACCATCATTCTACTCTGTATAAATCAAAGTCTTCAGATTCCACATATGAGTGAAATCATATGAAATACGTCTTTTCATGTATTGTACATTCATGTTTTTGCATTTAACTTTAATTATTTTACCTAACATAATAGATCTATAAAATGAATAAACAAATGAGTGGGTGGTTAAATGCAAGCCACTTTTTATTTTAAACTCTTTATATTTTGACCCCCAAAATTAATTTCTAACAAAATACTCTAAAGACTTACATGAATACTTATCCAGACATGCATTTCTTTTTATCATCTATTTTAATCTTTATGGTGATTTTTGTATATTTTTATAAAGAACAATTTGAATGTCCCCCACATGGGAATCATTTGAATAAAATGTGGAATGATAATATAATGGAAAAGTATATATCAATGTAAAACTGGGTTTTAGATGTTTATTACCATGGATATCCCTGAAATTTTGAGTGCAGAAAGTTTATAAGAGCTGGGTATGATGACAAATGTCTGTAATCCTAGTTGCTCAGGAAGTTGAGGTAGAAGGATCACAAGTTAGAAGTTGGCCTCAGCAATTTAGCAAGGCCCTAAGCAACTGAGTGAGAACCTGTTTCACAATAAATATAAATAATTCATACATAAATACTATTTATATATATGTTCGTGGTAGATAGATGCATAATAGAACATGTTCATGAAAAGATAGACACAAAACAGCTAATGGTTTACTAATATAAGTTAGAATTCAAAGACAATTTTACTTTTTCAATTACACTTTTTCTATATCAATTTTATAATATGAACATATTATTTGTATAAATAGGTAGAATATAAAGCTATATTAATTTTGGAATATAGAATATAAGTTACTTAAAAAAACATTTTCTTTCACTTTATTGTGAAAAAAATATCTAATTTCTTCTCCCAAGTAATTAAAATATGCTAAAAAGATTAGTAATTTCCTCGTTCCTACCATTTACTTTTGGTCTGTGACAAGACTTTGTTTTCCATTTTACCGTTAATAAACAATTATCAAAATATACAAAGTAAGTATATTCTAATTAACTTGTCTTTTCAAGGTATTGCATAAATGTGAATGTAATTTTGGTTTTAAATAGTGTTGTCTTTTATTCAGTGTTCGTATATAGAAGGCAGATGGTTGTCAAAGAGACAAGATAAGAAAAGACATGTTTGTCTACTTTCCAGAAGTGAGTATTTTTAATTAATTTTGTTTTTATTTTACAGATGTCACTTGAGGTAAGTTATCAAATTTCCAACTGGCAAGCTAGCTGATGAAAATTCAACCAACATTTCCTAATTTTTGGCATTATCACAAGTCACTTGATGTTATAATAAGCAGGAAAAAGTTTAAGGGTTGATTAAATCCTTATTAGCGGAAATATGCAATGTGCATCCTCAAGAGTTTTTTGTTATAATACAAGGAAGTAGTTTATTTCAAACTCTTTTATTCTAAGATGCTTAAGGTGATAGAAAATAGGCATTATGAATTCTGAACAGAAGTAAAAATTCTATGTAATATTACAGAAAATGACCATTTAAAAAAAGCATATGCCTAATTAATGTAAAAAAATATATAATAAATGAATATAAACGATCCTTTGCCTATTTGAAGAAATTTAAGCTTATATACATGGAAATACATTCACAAGTTTCAATGGGCATTCAGGCATGTACAGAGTTACAAAACACAAAACATTTCATTTTCAAGCAGCTCTATGCATGCTATGTAGTCTATGGCATGTGTCTTTAAAATGTCTACCACTTTTTATGGGGTACTTATAACAAGTAGCTTTTTTTTTTTTTTAACAGTGGCTGAGAAAATCAAAGTATCTTTTCCCCAGTATTATGCATCTTCATTTTGCCAAACAAAAACTGATTTATTGTTGTTGAATTGTTTTTTGGATTATAAAAGTCATACCTTGTATCCCTTGGATATAGATTCTGAGATGTGGGTGATTTATTGGGCAGAGCTCTCAGAAATATCATCCTTGAGTGAGTGGGGAAACAAGGTTGGATAGAAGGAGGATTTGAACTGCTTACAGTTATATCAGAGGCTCCAGCCCTTCTCACAAGGAACTCTGGAGCCGTGATGACCTTAATGAGTAACCCAAATAGACAAAAGTTTTCTCAGTCTTTATAACCCCTTCATCAACCAGTCAACAGATGCAGGATGCCCCCAGTGAATGCAAATAACTTTGGGAAAAGTGACTTGTTAAAGTGAGGACAAGTTATGGAGAAGGAGTAAGCTGTGTGACTTCATAGAACAACATTCTTCACAGCTCAGTTAATGAATATCACAGGTACAAAAGAATCCTTCAGATAGGAATCACTTCAATTTGTAAAAAATGTATAGAATAATTTAAATTATAAAAAAAACAGTAAAAATTATCTTCCAACTTCAATCAATCATGCATAATCAACATTAACCTTTTCTTTGGTCTTTGTATATCACCCTGGCCTACAAACCCAGAAGTCATTCTTTTTTCTTTTCTTTCTTTTTTTTTTTTTTTTTTTTTTTGTACTGAGGATTGAACCCAGGGGTGCTATACCAATGAACCACATCCCCAGCCCTTTATGTATTTTATTTTGAGATAGGGGCTTGCTAAGTTGCCTAGACCCTCCCTAAATTGCTGAGGCTGCCCTTGAACATTCAATCATCCTGTCTCAGTTTCCTGAGCCACCGGGCTTAAAGGGGTGTACCATCTTGCCTGGCCAGAATTCGTTCTTGAGTGCTCTCTTTTCCTTTTCCTCATATTCACTTCAATCAACTAGTAACTGTTGATAGTTTTTTTTTTTTTGTTAGCTTTTTATTTTTGTTACCAAATACCTGAGAAAAACAATATAGAGAAGAAAAAATCATTTTGGTTCGTGATTTCAATCCATGTTTGGCTGGGTCCACTGTTTCTGGGCCTGTGGTAAAGCAGTACACCATGGTAGAAGATTTTGGCAGAGCAAAGCTACTTACATCCTGGCAACCAGGAAGCAGATGAATAGAAAGAGTGAGGAAGGTACCAGGAGAAAAGAATAACCCCTGAGAACATGCACCCAGCAACCCAATCTTTAAGTAGATCCAATCTCCTATAGTTTTCATGCCTTCCCAATGCTGTCATGAAATTATTAATCCACTAGTAATCCATTAATCCCATATTACAATCACTGTTCAAAAATCCCATCTCAGAAATATTTTGGAATCAGTCTAACAAAAGAGGTGAAAGGCCTCTACAATGAAACTTCAGAATATTAAAGAAATTGAAGAAGACCTTAGAGGATGGAAAGGTGTCCCATGTTCTTGGTTATGCAGAATTAACATTGTCAAAATGACCAAACATCTAAAAGTATTATTCAGATTTAATGCAATTTGTATCAAAATCCCAATGACATTCTTCATAGAAATATAAAAAGCAGGGCTGGGTTTGTGGCTCAGTGGAGGAAGCACTTGCCTCGCCCAGGGGAGGCACTGGGTTCGAGTCTCAATACCACATAAAAATAAATAAACAAAATAAAAATATTTTTAAAAAAGAAACATAAAAAGCAATAATGAAATTCATTTGGAAAAATAAGAGACCCAGAATACCAAAGGCAATCCTTAACAAGAAAAATGAAGCAGGAAGCATCACAATACCAGCATTATGAGTAATACTAACAAAAGCAGCATGGTATTGGCACCAAACAGACCTGTAGACCAATGGTACAGAATAGAAGACACACAGATTAACCCACAAAATTATAATTATTTTATATTAGACAAAGTTGCCAAAAACATTTATTGGAGACAAAGTAGCCTCTTCAACAAATGGTGCTGGGAAAACTGGAAATCCGTATATAGCAAAATGAAATTAAACCACTATTTCTCACCATGCACAAAAACATACTCAAAGTGGATTAAGGACTTAGGCAATACAACAGAGACCCTGCACCTAATAGATGAAAAAGTAAGTCCAAATCTTCATCATGTTAGCTTAGAACCTGACTTCCTTAACAAGACTCCTACAAGTGCAAGAGTTGAAATCAAGAATCTAAATGGAATGTATTCAAACTTAAAAGCTTCTTCTCAGCAAAGAAAATAATCAATAATGTGAAGAGAGAGCCAACAGAATGGGAAAAAATATTTATAACATGTAACTTTTATAGAGCATTAATCTCCAGGATTATAAATAACACCAAAAACCTTAACACCAAAAAATAAATAGATAAATAAATAAAAGAACCCAATCAACAAATAGGCTAAGGAACTGAACAGATATTTCACAGAAGAAGAAATGCAATCAAACAACAAATATATGAGAAAATGCAAGTCAAAACTGCACTGAGAATTCATCTCACTCCAGTCCTAATGGCAATTATCAAGAATACAAGCAATAATAAATGTTCATGAGGATGTGGGGCAAATGGTACACTTATACATTGCTGCTCAGACTGAAAATTGGCACAACCACTATGGAAAACAGTATCCAGATTCCTCAGAAAACTAGGACCCAGCTATCCCACTCCTCGGTTTATACCCAAAGGACTTCAGCCAGACCTATTCATCCAGAAATATATCACAGAAATTTTTATGACTCAATGAGTTTGTTGTATGTTATTTCTTTCATAGAAATATTATTTATGTAAATAATATGTCATTGCCTTTTTACAAACAAAAAAACAGACCCACTCTCTTCCTGAAACAGTGACTGATTGATGTGTTTAATCCTTTCTTACGTTCTCAGGAATAGCTTTCCTCACAGTTTCCTCAACTTCATCTTAGGATGTGTTCTGAAATCACCCCCATATACCTCTATTTATACTTTAATTATATTATATTAAAAATTTCCAATGACTTCTGTAATCTTTAGAATAAAACCCAAATGTCTTGCACTGTTTTGTAAAGCCTTATAAAACATGACTGTAACTTTTCAGAATATATTATAGTCTATTAATTCTTTCCTTTTTT
This sequence comes from Callospermophilus lateralis, assembly GCF_048772815.1. Classification (NCBI taxonomy): domain Eukaryota; kingdom Metazoa; phylum Chordata; class Mammalia; order Rodentia; family Sciuridae; genus Callospermophilus; species Callospermophilus lateralis. Next base: position 102,599,790 of record NC_135325.1, read on the forward strand.
ATATTCTTTATTATGTATCTACTAAGGACATTCATGCATAAGGGATTTATTGCTCTAGTTTGTCCTTGTGCTTGAAATGCTGTTCTTTCTAGTGTATATATGGCTTGTCATTGAGATTTCTGGTTAAATTTCATTTTCTGTAAGAGTCCTCTCTTACCTAATCCAGATTAGTTACTTCATAATTAATGGCACTTTCATTTTCTATATAACACTAATCTCAGGGTCTAACTACCTGGCTATTCTCTATCACCCTTCATTAGAATATAACTCCCAAATGACAGGGAAATTTTATCTTCTCCACAATGGTTTCCTCTGGATCTGGACAATTTACTAACACATAGTTATCAATCAATAAACAAGTTAATGAATAAATTAGTAATTTTACTGTCTTATTCCCTTATTAAACTATACACTTCTCAAACTAAGGCATGTGCCTTAGTTTAAGATCTTTCTCTTTATCCTTAGCTCTGAACAGTGCCTAGAATAGAGCATAGGCTCAACAATTTTGTAGGGTCTAACTACTTTTATAATTTTAGGCAATGGATTGTAGCAGTCTTAGGATCATGTCTTTTTGACCTGTTGTTTCATGATTGCTTGTTTTCTATTTATCAAATTTTAGAGAAACATTTGAGGTTTATGTGCTGAAAAAACTAGATATCTGCATATGAAGATGAAAACTTAACCGCTGTTTCTCACCCTGTAGAAAAATTAACTTAAAATAGACCAAAAAGCTTTTCTCAAAAACAATTTTGAAAGAACTGGGGGTGCAACATAGTGGAAAAACATTTGTTTCTCATGCACAAAGTTCTGGGTTCAATCCCCAGTAGCAAAGAACAAAAGTTTTACACCTCAGGTCAGGAACAACCAAGAATGTTTGTTTCACCACTGCTATCCAATATTGTACTACAAGTACTATCACAGATGATAAAAAGAAATAAAAGGCATTCAAATTGGAAAGAAAGATTCTTGCTATAAATAGACACAGAAAGATATTAAGGCTAATTATGAATTCATCAATATTACAGGAAACAAGATGAACACAAAAAACTGGCTAACACAAAAAGACTGACTGTCTTTTTATATACCAGCAATGAGCAATCCAAAAAAGGAAATTAAGAGAACAATGTGATTTTCCATAGCATCTAAAAGAGTAAAGTATTGCTGGGTGTGGTTATGCACACCTGTAATCTTAGCTTCTTGGGAGACAGAAGCAGAAGGATCTCAAGTTTGAAGTCAGTCTCAGCAATTTAGTGAAGCTGTAGGCAACCTAACGAGATCTTTCTCAAAATAAAAAGTAAAAAGAGCTGGGGGATGTGGCTTAGTGGTATAGGGCCCTTGTGCTAAATCCCTAGTGATGGGGGGAAAAAAAGCAAAGTATCTAGTACTAGGGAAAAAATAAAAGCAAAGTATCGAGGAATAAATGTAACTGTGAAATATAACTATAGTAATGAACATGTTGTATTTTTAAAAATACAAAACATTGATGAAAGAAATTGAAGAAAATATACTTTTAAGGGAAATATCCAATGTTCATGCATAGGAAGACTTGATATTACTAAATTGTCAATATTACAAAAAATGTTAGACAGATTCGTTGCAATGTCCATCAAAGTTCCTGCAGTCTTGTTTCAGCAGAAATGGAAAAGCTGATTTTCACATTTGTTTGGAATTGCTAGGATACTTGAATAACAAAACCAACTTTTAAAACAAGAGTAGAATTTGATTAACAGTTTATCATTTCAAAACATAGTACATAACTATGATAAACAAGAGAGTGCCACTTGCACAGATATGTACACTATATCTTCCTGAAATATAATAAGAGTGAAGAAATGATCAACTGACTTTTCATAAGTGTATTGAGCCCATTCAATTTAGAATAGTTTTTTCATAGGTGGTGCTAAAATAGCTGTATATTCACAGGTAAAGAAATGAGGTTGTACTACTACCTTACATTATAAATTAAACTTAAAGCAAAATCCACCAATGTTCTAAATATAAATAAATAAAAAACTAAAATTAAAATCATAAAAATCTTACAGTAAAACATAAGGATAAATATTCATGACTGGATTCTGCAATGGATTCTTAGATATAACACAAAAGCATGAGAAACTAAAAAAAAATAGATAATGTACAATTGAAGTAAAAATAAAAACTATTTTTTCTCAAACAACATTGTCAAGAAAGTGATAAGAAAACCTAAAAATGGGTTAAGATATTTGAAAACTATATATGATAGGGGTTTTATATATGTAATATACAACTAATTCCTTAAGAACAAAATCACAGGGCTGGAGTTGTAGCTCAGTGGTACAGAGATTGCCTAGCACATGTGAGGCACTACATTCAATCCTCAGTACCACATAAAAATAAATAAATAAAATAAAGGTATTATGTCCATCTACAACTAAATAAATATTCTAAAATAACAAACATACACACAAATAAAAATAGATAGAAGACTTGGGTAGACCTTTTCGAAATTATGATACACAAATGGCCAATAAGTAAATGAAAATATAATCAACATCAGTCAGGCATAATGGCACACACCTGTAATCCCACTGACTCAGGCGGAGAGGTCAGGAAAACTCCCATTGGCAACTTAGAGAGATCTTGTTTCCAAATTAAAAATAAAAGGGTCTGAGATGTGGTTCAGGGGTACAGTACCTCTGACTTCAGTTCCTAGTACTACAAAAGAAAAGAAAATTAACAACATTAATTATTTGGAAAATACAAATCAAACCAACAAGAAAATATACCTTTATACCCACTGGCAGGTTCCAATAAAAGAGAAAAATAACAAGTATTGGCCAAAGTAGAAAAAAAATGGAGTCCTTATATATTGATGGTGGGAATTTAAAGTGGCATTTTGTCATTTCCTCAAAAAAGCTAAATATATGATTATTGTATGTTCCATAAATCCCATTCCTTGTTTTATGCTCATTAGAATCTTAAGGACTCTAAGAGATATTTGTATACTAATGTTCATTGAAGTATCATTCACAATAGTAACACACTGGAAACAACTTAAGAGTCTATAAACAAGTGAATAAAGAAACACAATGTACTATTTAAATACAGTGGAATATTATTCTGTAATCAAAATAATTACATTCTGTAACATTTAATATCATGTATTACCTTGAAAACATATTCTAGGACTGAGGTTATGTCTCAGTGGTAGAGCACTTGCCTAGCATGTGCGAAGCCCTGGGTTTAATCCTCAACACCATGTAAAAATAAATAAATAAAATAAAGGTATTGTGTCCAACTACAACTAAAAAATAGATATTTTTTTAAAAAAAACATATTCTAAAGAAATAAGTTAGATACAAAGGATAAATAATTTATAAATGTACTACATCCAATAGGCATATTCTCATAGAGGTAGGAATTAGATTACTGGTTTACCTGTGGCTAGAAGAAAGGAATTAGAAGTTATTACATATTTATTTCAGAATTTCTGTTTGATGTAATGTATTTAAAATATTTTGAAATCATCAGGGATCATCACAAAACATTGTGAACATAATGCTATTGGATTTTATACTAACATGACTAAAATGACAAATTTTCTGTTACATAAATTTCCATAAAATAAAAATTAAAGTTATGTAAAATAGGATGTTACATAATAATCAAGAAAACAATAATCAAAATAACAGAAATGAAAACTTTCCTTAATAGTAATATGCCTATTTTGGTTCATTATTTGCAAAACATGAAATCTATGAATCTTAATTGGTAATACTGGGGGAATCAGATTAGTGTACATGAGAACTGTGTACAATCTCTGCAAATTTTCTTTAAATATAAAATTACTACAGAATAAAGAATTCTTTTTATAAAAGATTGGTACAATTGGGGAGGGTCTGAAAAAATTCTATTTAAATTTATTTTAATAGCATAGGCACAAAAAATAGACACGAAAAACATAAAGCCCAGAAAGAGAATTGTTTTCAAAGATTAGTGATGCATCTCATAATAAAAACGACCATTTACTGAGTGTCTCTCATAAAAAACATTTTATTTGCATAATTTTCAGTTATCATAATGATCCTGCCCAGTCAATTATTAAGTGGCCAGACAAGGAGGTTATGGTTCAGTGCGATAAAATAACCTGGCTGACATGGAACATTTTTGTAGTAAAAACCTATGGTAGGGGCTGGGTTTGTAACTCAGTGGTTGAGCCTTTGCCTTGCATGTGTGAAGTACTGGATTCGATCCTCAGCACCACATAAAAAGTGAAATAAATAAATAAAACAAAGATATAAAAGAAAAATCTATGGTAGAAATTTTAAGTTAAATTAAATAGCAAGATAATCTAAATATACCATATAAATGCAATAACACACATGAATTATAAATAATTCCTCAAATTTTAAATATCAAATAGGAAATAGATTAGGATACTTATTATATTTGTACAGTAATATTTACCTTTGAAGAAATTAAAATTAAAAAGCACAAAACTTACATCTTGAATAGTTTTTTAAATCTATGTGTCAAATAGTACAAAAATCAACTAGAAAGAATAAACAATATTTTCATTGCTAGCAACACAGTGTTTGTATCGATGCAATATAACAAATGTAGCCAAATTTATAAAGCAATAGTAAGACCTCAATAGGCAAATGGCCAAATAATTTTATAAATATTTCCCATAATGAACAATTAATGAATAAACATGTTGCAAAACATGAATCCAAAGTCTTCTCAAAGTAGAGTTACTAGATGTTTTATGAAAGCACAAATATTTATAAATTTCATGACCAATATTTGTAAAATAATAATGTATTGCCACTTAAATGGCTTTACAAATTGAAATAACACTTACAGAAGGCAATATAGCAATGTGAACCATGTACCATATACTGTAAACACTTTTGACACAGTATCTCTACTGGTAGATATTTCTCTTAAGGGAATAATCTAAAAGTAGGAAATACTGTTCAGTAACAGACCAAGTGAAGTGTTATTTATAGAAGAAAACACTGGAAATAATTCAATCATATATATCTAGTGAAATGACTTAATAAATTTCGGTATATAAACATGTCATATGAGAAATGGCATACAAACACCAATCATGACTGAAAATACACAAATAATTATGAAATAAAATTAAGAGAAAATGATAGAAGATAAATTAGTATGTACTGTGAGTGCAGTGATGTATAAATATGTCAATGTAAAAGGCAATCTGCAAGAACAAAAATAGTTGCTATGTTGGAGTGTTAGGTTTATGTATTCCTTGTTATTATTCTTTTATTAATCTTGATACCAATTTTTGTGGAATTTAATTGTGATTTTTAAACTATTCTTACATCAGATCAGAAATTAATCTTGTAGTTAGAAATTGAAGGTACTCAACTAAAGGGAAAGAAAGAACTTGATAGAAGAATTATCTGGTTTTAATTAGGGCAAGAGATATGCTACAATTAGAAAAGTTGAGATTTGGGGCAAGAAATTCCTGAAATAAAGTTAGAAGAGCTTAATTACTAGCATGATATGGAAAATGTCAAGATAATTTTAGGGATTCTTTATTAAAGTAGATTTTAGTGATTCTCCATAATTGTATCAATTTTTCAAATATTGCCCTTGGATTATTCTCAGAAAAGAACTTGAATAAATGGAGACACTATTAAGACTATAACTTGTACTTACTGGGCCAAGAAAGTCAAGTTAGGAAAATCCAGCACCAGGTTAGTTGTATCTTCTTGTCCCACGCCGAGATGCATATGGATTAATCCTTTAAAATGTCAGGATCTGAGACACTATGCAAATCCATAAAGAAAACATAGAGTCAACACTCCAGCACATAGGCACAGACAATAAGTTTCTCAATAGGACCCCTAACAGTCAGGGAATAATGCCAAGAGTTAATTAATGGGATGACATCGAATTAAAAAGCCTTGGCACAATGAAGAATACAATTTGGAATATGAAGAGAGAACCTATAGAATGCCAGAAAACCTTTGCTAGCTACTCTTCTGACAGATTAATATCTAGAATATATAAAGAACTCAAATTCTTTACATCAAAAATCAAATAACTCAATAAATGGGCAAATGAACTAAATAGACACTTTGCAAAGAAGAAATATAAATGGCCAAAGAATATATAAAAACATGTTGAACATTTTTAGCAATTAGGGAAATGCAAATCAAAACAACACTGAGATTTCCTCTCAAACCAGTCAGAATGGCATTGAAAAAGAAGACAAATAATAATAAATGCTAGAGAGGATATGGAAAAAAAAGGAACAACTTTACATTATTGGTTGGATTGTAAATTAATATAACCACTATGAAAATCAGTATAGAGATCCCTCAAAAGACTAGGCTTGGAATCACCCATATGACCCAGGTATACCACTCCTTGGTGTTTACCCTAAAGAATTCAATTCATCATACTATAGTCATACATACATACCCATGATTATAGCAGCACTAGTTACAGCCAAACCATGGATGCACCCTAGGTGTCCATCAATGGATAAATGGATAAAGAAAATATGGTATACATACACAATGGAGTTTTATTCAGCCATAAAGAAAAATGAAATAATGTCTTCTGCAGGAAAATGGATGGGACTAGAGACCATTATGTTAAGTTAAATAAGTTAAACTCAGAAGGTTAAAGGTCATATGTTTTCACTCATATGCAGAAGCTAGAGAGGAAAAAGGAAAAGAAAGGTGAGGATAGATCTCAAAAATAAAAGGGAGAACAGTAGAGGATGGGGACAAGGGGTGGGAAGCAGGAAGGAGGGGGGGAATGCTGCAGAGTGATATTGGCCAAATTATGTTATTATATTTTGTGTACATACAAATGTGATACAACAAATCACTGTATTATGTACAACAATAATGGACCCCCCAAAAGTGAATAAAAAGTCAGGATCTGAATGAAGATGACTTACAAACTTCTGATGACTCATATTTATAGTTTAGTATCCCCTTTTATTTTCTTTTGATTGATTTGGCTTGAGTCTTAATGTTCTTTGTTGTAAATAGTCTACATTCAGAATGAGGATCAAATGCATTGATGCATGAACATTTCTCTATGGCTTAAAGAAAAGATGTTGCTACAGTATCTTGTAGTAGTATTAATATATATCTCAATTAATAAGAAGCATAGGAATGAACCACTATTTTAGTTCTTGAAGGAAAATTGCATGTTGGAAAAATCCATTAGAAAGTTCATGCTATAACTGGGCATGGTGGTGCACTCCTATAATCCCAGAGGCTCTGGAGGCAGAGGCAAGAAGTTTGCAAGTTCTAAGCTAGCCTCAGCAATTTAACAAGGCCCTAAGCAATTTAGGGATATCTTGTCTCAAAATAAAATACAAAAAGGGCCTGGGGATATGGCTTAGTGGTTAGGTGCTCCTGTGTTCACTCCCCAGTACCAAGAAAGAAGGAAGGAGAGAGAGGGAGAGAGAGAAGGAGAGGGAAGGAGGAAGGGGGGGGGAGAGAGAGAGAGAGAGAGAGAGAGAGAGAGAGAGAGAGAGAGAGAGGAAGGAAGTACATGCTATAACAACTTCAGCAATATTATGAAATCATTGAGTTGTATCATGAGAACATGGGCTGATCAGAGGTAGCATTGGCAAACTCAGAGTATTAGTTTTGACATTCACATACTAGTTATATACAAGTTTATGTGTCTAAACCAATCTGGCATATTTTGAATAAATCCTAATAGTTTATTGTAATGTTTAGCAAACAACAATTCAGTAGTCAGGAATCCCTAGCTCAATCAATTTTATCACTTCCTTAATAGTCTTTCTTGAGATTTTTAGAGTAAACTACTATTCAACTCATTTAAATTAGAAGCTGTTCTCTACAAAAATTAAAACATTGGTGTCAGAAGCAAAACTTCTCAAATACTATTTGGTAAATCAGTTATTGCTTTAAATGCTAAGGTCCTTTGCGTTAAGTTAAGTTTTGAATAATATCTATCACTGGTAAGGCAGAATTTAGGACAGAAGAGGAGGAAGATAAGAGCATAAACTTTGAAATATTAAAGTTGAGAAAGTAGTTTTTTTCAATTACAATAAATATTTCAAAAACAGTAAATTTTGCAAAAATGAATTTCTTCTCAACAATTTCTGGAAATATCTACTGAAAAATCAAATACCATATAACTGTTCCATTATTAGTGGTTTCCATACCTTCAGCAGTACAATTATAAAATGCATTCTGATTAATCAAATGTGAATTTGTAATATGTAGGTAAGAAAAATCCAAGTAATGGATTATTGTGGACTTAATTTTATGAACTAAAAATTTATATATTTTGTATGAACCAGTTAGCTGGTAAAACTTTAACAAAGTTCTGAATACTAGAAATTACAATGTATTTGCTTAAAATTTATTCCTCAGATAAATTTTTTGAGAACACCTTTTACCCATAGTCCACTTTTATAAATGTCTATTTGCATCCAAGAGAACTGACCAAATTATTTACAAGTATCTTCAAATTATGTTAAAACTTTAAAGAAAAATGTAAGTCAAATAAATTAGTTCATACAAATAAGAATATATTTATACTAAAACTTAGAAATATAGTACACAAATCAATATTTGACACAATTTTGACTGACTATCCTATTAGAAATTTTAGACTAATGAGGGTTAGCTTTCAAGTTCATATGAATCCATATGTTATCATAGGCAAAACTATGCTTTCAGCATTAGTCATATACTTCTTTCATAAAATATTATCATTTTATAAATTACTATATCATATAGGGAGAAATAAATCCTCACTAATTAATAGTTTCCCCAAACTGTTAAGTATTTCTCCAGTGTGTATTATCATAAATAATGTGCTACAACCTTTACTTTGGTATGATTTGACCTTATCATGTGTATACAGATAAGGAAACAAAAATCCTCTTTCACACTGTATAAAAACAAATTATAATTTTGAATGGTTTCAAATCTAGCTCTGGATTTAAAAGTGCAAATTATTGTATATATTCAAATATAGTTATTTATTGACTTTACATTTAGGAAAGAGGAAACTAGGAAGAATTTTGCTTAACTTCTCAGAAAAATATGCTAACAAGAACACCTGTCATTTTTCAAATACTGATTTTGTTTCACAATCACTGTGCTAGATGCTTTACATATACTGTGCCATCTAATCTTCACAATAATCTGGTGAGGTTGGTGTAGTGCCCTCATTTATAATTGACCAAACTCATTTAGCAAATCAGCACTGCTTATATATGGTAGCATTTTAAATTATTCCCATTTTTCATCCTTACCCATTTCCAAAGACTACTTATGAAATCAATCAGAAAATTCAGAACCTTTTTATATTGCAAAGAATGTGTTTTTAAACAAAAATGTCTTACTGATACTATAGTAAATTGACAAATCATATATTATATATCTATTGGCCACTCATTCATTCATTAGTTGATGGACATCTGGGTTGGATACACAACTTGGCTATTGTGATGATGTGGTGGACATGGATATGCTGGTATCTCTTTGATATTTTGATTTCATTTCCTCTGAGTATATGAAGTAGTGGGATAGTTGAATCATATAGTAGAACTAGTTTTAGTTTTGTTTTTTGTTGTTGTTTATTTTTTAATTTTTGAGGAATATTTATACTGTTTTCCATAATGGCTATACTAATTTGTATTCCCACCAACAGTGTATGAGAGTTTCTTTTTCTTCACATCCTTGCCAGCACATTCATTTCAGCTCTTTAAGTAAAGCCATTACATAATCTCATTATGTAATTTAGTTATGACTTATAAAAAGAAAATAAACTCTGCTTTGAGAATGAATATTTTACTTTTAGAAACCAGAGAAAATTAATATTTATTTGCATTTTCAACACATATTAAAAAGACACAAAGTAATAAAGTCCTTCCTTTGGGAGTTAGCCATGAACCATGTTCCTGTATTTTTCAAACATTGTCATATTTTGAATAAAGAGAAGTCCTACCAGTTCACAAAACAAAACTTCTATAATAATGCTGCCATGATCTTTCCTTTGAATCAGAGCAAATGTTTGAGTACAACTATTAACTATAGGCTTTGGATAATATAAACATTAAAAAGGAATTTTACAAAGCTGTCCTTTCGGTTTTGTTTTGTAATCTTTGGACAATTTTGCATTATTATTTCTAATGATTCTGTGTTATTTGTGCACACCAGCATCCATGACTTTTTGTGCTTGAATTTATAGTCATTCCAACATGCAAAGTAAAATAGAGAAAAGAAGAAAATGTTAACAAAAATAGTGATGATTCAGATCTAAAAGGTATGACGTTGTCCATTTATCCAACCTCAAAAAAAGTATGGCTTTCATTATTAGGTTACAATGGATCAAGATTTGTGTTCACACTAATGTTGCCCTCATTTCCATTTATATTAAACTGGTATTTGTTTTTTAAAGGAGGCACATGAACGAACAGAGCCTTCCCCAATCTCTGTTTGTTCAGCTTGTAACATGCACAATAGCAAATTCAATCTTGTTAAGAGGCTTATTCCTCCATTGTAGAAGTTACTTGAATTGCAACTAAGTTTGAATTTACATGGGTTGTGTTTTTGTGTGGAAGAATGAATTGAAGTTTTAAGGACCATTTTTTCCTTTCTCAATAATAAATTGCTTATGATTATTTGATTTCAAACATCCTTTTCCTGTGCCATTACTCAGATGAGAAAAAAACGTTCATTTCAACAATAGGAAGTCTAAGTTTATCTGGGAAAAAAATAGCACCTGAAATGTCAATTAAGTCATACTTCTTAAAACTCACAAGGACAATTTTTCATTCGGGCAAGTTTAAACAAAACATTGTTTTTCATTGATGAAGCATAATTTAGTTTAAATCAAATAATAAGGCAATGGGTGCATAGATATGAAGTCATCTTTGTTAGCAAATTGTGTTTTGAAACACATAAATTTATTTTACCAAGGTTCTTTTCCCCTGTGAGCTTATTATAATCAAAGAAGAATAAGCAAAGTAGCATCATCCAACACATGGAAAGAATTCCAAGTATATTTTAGCTGTGTGCCAAGTATATAAGTTACTTTGATAACCTATATAAAATGTGGACAATTCACTTATTACTATCTTTACTACACTACATTAGGTGTTGTGGCAATTTACAGCAGTTGCCATTGATCACATAAACATAAAACTATGGAATACACACACATACACACACACACACACATACACACACACAGAGTAGCATGTAAAGAGGAATACACATGCCTAACATAGGTTAGAGGAATGCATTTTGATAGAAAAATAGCACTCTAAAAGACCCTAACACTTATCAACTGTGACCCTGGGCAAGTCACTTTACTTCTCCACCAAAGTCTATTGCCTCCCTTTACAAAAATAAACAAAATAGTCAAAAATTATCTGTTGCACATTAAAAGAGACTAAATAAATACACTCATAGTAATGCATAATCTTGGATAGACTCTTGAATATAACAAGGACAGTGACAACAACTGAATATAGTTTATGTGATTACCAGGTTTTCATAATGGCATTGTGATTATTGTAAGACAATATATCTTTTTTGTTGGGCAAAGAATTACCCTCCAAAGATGAAGGAATATGAAATATTGAATTTACTCATAAAGAAGGGAGAGGTGAGTGAACCAATGGTTCAATAAATATAATAAAATATTCTCATTTGGAGAATCAGAATAAAGAATATAGTGCAATATCTTGAGCTATTTAGCTTGTTCTTTTCATCTTTCTTAAAATGGAAGTTCTGGTTATTGATTTGAGACCTTTCTTTTCAATATATATATCCTCTCTTACAAACTTCTCTTTAAGTTTTCTTTTAGTTGTATTCTATGAAATTATTTACAAATATTTTATTATTTCTCCTTTGACCCATGGGTCGTTTAGAAATGTGATAATTTCCAAATGACTAAGAAATTGTTGAAAAACTAATATTATTAGTAAATCTGCCAAAGATTTAAGGAAGGAATAATATCAGTGTTAAATGTGGAAAAGGGACCATTTCCCAATTTATTCTATGAAGTCAGAATTATATTAATACAAAACCATAAACATTTCATGAAAAAAAATCACAGAAAAATATTTCTCATGTGCCAAAAATATTAATAAATTTTTAGGAAGTTATATCATGAACGTATAAAAAGTAGGATACATCATGACCATGCAAGACTTATCCCAAAAATTAAAAAATGAATTAAACATTTGCACATCATTATAAATTTAAAAATTTAGAATGATTTAAGAAGAAAAAATTATCCATGATCATCCTACTAGGTGCAGAAAAAAAATGATAAAAACCATCACTCATTTATGATAAAAACTCTCAGTAAAATAAGAATAGAAGGGAACTCTCAACCTTAATTTGATAGAGCCCTTGCAGCTAACATCAGGCTTTATTGTAAAAGAGTGGATACATTTTTCCCAAAACCTACTAACCAAGTAAGATGATTCACTATACATACTACCATATATGTTGTATTGGAAAATCTAGTCAATGCAATAATACAAGAAAAATAAATAAATGCATACAGGAAAGAAGTAAAACTGTCTTTATTGCTACACAAACATGTTGCAAAATCCTATAGAATCTACAAAAAAAATTTAAAAATAAAAAACCAAAAACTCGGGTGAGGCTATGGCTCAGTGGTATCACACTTGCCTGGCATGTGTGAGGCACCGGGTTCAATTCTCAGCACCACATATAAATAGATAAAATAAAGATCTAGCAACAACTAAAAAAATATATATAAAAAAGAATTAAAAAATGAGTTAAGAAATTTGCATGAGAGAAGGTCAATAAAAGATTGCATTTCTCTATAACAATGAACAATCAGAAATTGAAAGAAAAATATGCTGACTAAAATAGAACAGAAATATGACTTATTGATATGATTTGACAAAATATTTGCAAGAACTTTACACTGCAACATATTAAATAGTGTGAAGATAAATACTTAAAAGATCTAAATGGAAATTATCATCTTCATGGATAAGACTCAATTATTATTAAGATATCACTTCTGGCTAGTTTGATCTATGTATTCAATATTATCTCAAATTTCTTACACACTTAAAAAATCAGAATACAAGAACCCCAACTTATGTTTCATTATATATCTTTTGTAAAACAAATAAACAAAAAAAGTCACAGTAAAAGCATGTTAGTTCATTTGCAATACATTTTGCAAACATCCTTAATTGTAAATGAAAGCTTAGAAATCTGTAAGAGATAAATTAATATAGCAAGGACATAAAGAAAGAAAACAGAGGAAAATAAAAATGAATTATAGAACAATATTTAAGAGCTAAAACTAAAAGTTTTCTAGAGATAAACATAGGTGAGTAGCTTGACAGACTGCATTTCTTAGTTACAGTTATGAAGTATAAGAATGTGAAGTAAAAAAAATAAGTACAAAAAATCAATAAATTTGACATTGTTTTAAATATTTTAATCTTCAAAGTACATGAATCCAAAGTAGAAAAACATGTAATAGAAACTGGATACAATATTTGTATGGCATACAAAGAACTTGTGTCTAAAGTATATATTATGACTCACTAAAAGGATACCACCCTCAATTAAAAAGGGCAATTAAAAAGGGAAAGTAATCTGAATAGACACTTCACTAAAACAGCTATCAAATGGTAAATAAGCACATAAACTAGTCATCAGAGAAATTGCAAAACAACAACAACAACAACGCAATTAAATATTTCTACAGACCTGTTAGAATAGCTAAAATTAAAAATAATCATTATACCAAGTTTTGCTGGCCATGTAGAAGAATAAGAACACTTCTACTGGGAGTGTTTGTTGCAAGAATTTATTGTCAGTCAACTTTATTTATATTAGCCCCAAACTGGACATAATCTTTACGAACAGGCAAATGAAGTACATCTATACAATAGAATACTCTTCAGCAATGGAAAGAAATGATCTATTTAGACATACAACAGCATGGATGAATATGAAAACAATTTGCCCAAGTAAAAATAACCAGACCAACAAGTATTGTTTTGTTTATATATGACTGTAGAGAGCCAAACTAATATACATTAATAGGAAGTAGATTATTGGTTCCCTGAAGACAGGAGTTGGGGGTTTATCTGGAGGGAGGAATTACAAAAGAGTAAGTTGAATCCTTGTTGGAGATGATGGATATGTTAATTGTCTTGTCACCATGGGTCCATTTTAACTAGGTACAATTGGTCTTATGTCAACTATACTTCCATTGTAATAAATATCATAAGTAATGTAAAGTATAGGGAGGATGTATATAAGTTAATATGCAAATATCATGTCATTTTATATAAAGGACTGAACCATTCCCCCACAGATACTGAGGGATGACTGTATGTCCTTTAGTACATTAAAATTAATCTTTTGAAGAAGAAAAAGGATGAAGTATTAGACAAAACAACTTGATTATTTGAGTATCAATTTCCTGTATTTTATTCTCAAATATTTCATTTTTTGGTGAGAAATGTGGAAAGTCATAAAAATTTAAGAAATATGAAACTTTATATGTAATTTAGAAAAGCAGACATTTAAAATATTATACTTTAGTACAAAATGATTATAAAAAGAATGAGATAGAACAAAAGTAGAGGAAGGAAGCAAGGACAGACAAAATAAGGAAAGAAAAAAGAATTCTAATAGTCTTAGTTACTAGGCAATTATAGATCTGTTATAATTAGTTTAATAACAAAAATGAGAAGTGGAAAAAAGTTTTTCTACATTTTCCTCAAGTTGGCTTTTACAAACAATGAAGTAAACATCCCTGAAAAGCCACCTCCATAGAAGCCTTAAATGAGATCCTATCATAGTTTGTTATTCTGTAACTCTGTTTCAGCATGAATGTGCATCATGAATTCCCTAACTTATTTCCTGTAGTTGTAACTTATTAGTTACGAGTAGTAACAAATAGCAGTTTATGTCAGACATAAAGAAATTATAATTTAAATAAACTGTCAAATAAAAGTTAGAAAATATGTTCCTTCATTCTTCTATGTATTTTTGGTAATATAGTCATTATTGTCTTTCTTTTCCTGAAAGGGACACAAGTGTCTTTGGTGGAAAATTAGGAAAATGAAAGTAAAATGTCATGATTTAAAGGGAAACTGATTTATTTTTCAGAAAAAAAAAGTTACTAGATGCATCAGTTGAAAAGAAACTGGAGGTAGCTAATGTTTCAATTTCAATAATGAAGTACAGGCTAAAGTAGAAGTAGCTGCAGAAGTCAAAATTGGAATTACAGCTTCCTAATTCAGAAGAATCTGTGAGAATGTTTAAAATTTGTGAACTCATACAAATTTACAAAAATCTCCAGAGACCGAAATTCTCTGTTTTTAAAATTATGATTTTTATGTCAACTCATAAATAAAGAAATATCTAGGTTTCTATTTGAGTAGTAATAGTAAGAAGTAATCTTTTTCCAGCACCATACACAAGTCATCAAAATAGTAAAACATTTAGATGTGACTGCATGAAAATTCTTAAACCTAATAAGTATTTACATTATCTATGCATACATAACATGAAAATTAGATAAAGGTTTTTACTTTCTCACTTTTGTGCACAACATCCTAAAGTAGTTGCTTTGTATAAAATTGAGTGGATTCTACTGTTAGTAGATATAGGTATTTTCAGTGTATTTGAGAGTGTAAGCCCCTTAATGATAGAAGCTTCAAAATTTTAAATACTTATTAATTAATCTCAAAATCTAGGGTGGCAGAAGTAGTCAGGAGCAATTCAGTAAATATGTATTAAGTAAATAATTTAATTTGCTTTTAATCTCAAAGTAGGGCTTGCAGAAGTGTTGAGAACAAAAATTAATGACATCAAGTTTAAATAAGACATTTTGTAAGAATTACATATAAAATTCTAAAAATAATAATAGAAAATTTTATTTTTTATAATTTCAAACCCAAGGGAAGCAGTATAATACTATCAGATAGAGAAGAATTTAAATAAACATACTACCGAATGGGACAAACATTCTTCTTCTTCTTCTTCTTCTTCTTCTTCTTATTATTATTATTATTATATAGAGTTTGAACCCAGGGGCAATTTACCACTGAGTCACTTCACCAGCCATTTTTATTTTTATTTTAAAATTGTTAGACATGGTCTCACTAAATTGCTGAGGCTTACTTTGAACTTGTTATCCTCCTACCTCAGCCTCCTGAGTTGCTGGGATTACAGGTGTTGCACCACCACACCCAGCCAGATTTATTTTATATAGGGTAACCATACATATAACAATGACAATATTAGACTTCAACTGAAAACATGAACTTTTATTGTTTATTATTTGCCAGATATTGTGGTAGGTTCTTAGAAGACATCTCATCTAATCTTCACAGATATTCTATAAAATGTGTAACATTTTACATATAAGGAGGCAAATGCTAGTAATTTTCCCAAAGGAAAACAAATAGCAAGAACAAAAGCAATACAAAGGCCCACAAAATGCAAGCATATGACTCCAGAGTTATATTTTCACATTAGTCTAATATATCTGAAAATCACCATAGAAGAATAATTATTTTGGAAATAACAAATTATCAAAATGTTTCTCCTATTAATACAAAATGGTATAATATTAAGAAATTTCTCAATCTGTTACATCATCAGCTCAAATTTGGATATGGTAATGTCAGAAGACATTGAGCAAGTATTTGATAATTTCCATTATATACCCAATATTAAGGAAATAACCCTTACTAATGTGACAATAGCTCTTAACACATTGGTCAATAACATACTTGATGTTAAAGGTAATCCAAATTAAAAAAAGAAGCAAGTTAATATTAGCTAGGAAATTCCATCCAATATGGGAAGATGTGAATTAAATAACAGAGATGAATAAGGAAACTATTGAAAAGATGGGGGCAGTTAACTTATTTTTGGTTAATTAAATTATTTACTTAGAGGCTCTCTGAGAATAAAAACTGCTATTTTTAATGCTTACATATACATTCTAAAAACTTTACATATATAAAAATATTTTTACCTCATAACAAACTGTGAGATAAATATTATTATCACTCTATTACAAATAAGGACACAGTGGCACTAATCAGGTTAAGCAACTAGCCTAAATAATTGGATGAAGTGAAACTGAAATTTGAATCTGGAAATGGGTTCTCACCTAGTATAATATATCAATACTTTTCCTATATTGTGAAATTACTGATTAGAATTAGCACTTACCAAGTACAAATTAGAAGCTGAAATGGAAAATAATAGTTTTCTTCAGCAAAAAAATAACAAAATATCAAGGAATATGTGTTTAATAAGAAACCAAGAGGATCTATCTGAAGCAAACCATGTGAACACAAAAATAAATAAAAACATTCAGCACATTTTGTATGGAAAGACTGGAAATTTTCCTCAAATATCGTTTGTTTAATTTTATTATAACCATAATTCTCAGGCATTGTTTATTTTAAAACATTTTTTTGAAATCTAAATAGAACAAATGAAAGTACAAATACATAATATGAAGTACTTTTTAAGTAAAGGATATCAACTGGGTGTGGTGGCACACACCTGTAATCCCAGCAACTCAGGAGGCTGAGGCTGGAGGATCATGGTTCAAATCCAGCCTCAACAAAAACAAGGTGCTAATCAACTCAGTGAGACCCTGTCCCTAAATAAAATACAAAATAGGGATGGGGATGTGGTTCAGGGTTGAGTGCCGATGAGTTGAATCCCTGGTACTCCAAATAAATAAATGAATACATACATACATAATACATAAAGAAAGAATATCAATGTAGATCTATTCACATTATCAGATTTTTAAAATGCTGCAAGTATTTTTATTGGTGCATTTTGTTTACATATAATGG
This sequence comes from Callospermophilus lateralis, assembly GCF_048772815.1. NCBI lineage: Eukaryota > Metazoa > Chordata > Mammalia > Rodentia > Sciuridae > Callospermophilus > Callospermophilus lateralis. The sequence goes on from NC_135325.1 coordinate 102,617,662, forward strand.
TGGGATTCATTGTTACCTATTGGTACATCTATACAACACAGTTTGGTGAATTTCATTGTCCAGTATCTTCCTTTTCTCTCCCTTCCTCCCTCTCCCCAATTTCCATCTACATTACTCATCTACCTTCTATTTTATAAATGTTTTAGTAACATAATGTTTTTTAAAAGAAATGTAATTGAGATTCATTTTACAAACAGACTTTAATGTATAAGAAAAGTGACATCACAAAACAACAGTAAAAGGATAAATTACCCAATATAAAATGTTGAAACATTTAATTGATTATTTGAAAAATATTATGGAAGAACTTTTAAAAATTAATAACAACATTTACAAACCAGAAGCTGCAAAATATCAAAAACAGTAGAAGCTGACAACATAGACCACAATTAGCTTCTTAGTCTTTTTTTTTAATGAGGGTAATTTTTAAATATCACAGAAGATATTGTGCCAAACACAACATTAATCTTCAAAGTTATTATTCACCTCACACCTTTCTAAGTTACAAAAATAATTTAATTCAATCATAAAAATACTACCTCTTAACAAAATATTACTACTAAATGTAAAAAGAGAAAATTTTAAGTGTGTGAATGAGTGCAGCTATGCATAAGCATTATAAGAACACCAAAAGGATATTTTTTTTGGGGGGGGGATGCACATCATAGGGTTTTCATGGTTTCTTTCCTTATGTTTGTTTTAAAAATTGATTTTATTTTAGTTATTGGTTATAGAGTCATACAAAAATGGGTCTAGACATTAGAGTGATTAATGTAGACTATATAGTGTGATAATGTGATTTTTTAAAAATAGGATTGAATTTTCCTCATTTGTTACTTTCTACCTAACTTGGGTTTTTTATACATAGGTTAATTACAAATAATTATGCAGAATGCTTATATTAGTTAACAAGTACTTGAGAAATATTTTGAAGTTTTTGTAGTTCTGATGAAAAAGCTGATTAGAAGAAGACTCTATCATTGTCTAGCCAAAAGATGGTCCTTTATAATGAGATCAAGGGTCCCAGGACATACTTCTGGTGATTGCCTAAGGTAAACCAATTCTGCAGTGGCAATAATGTCAGCTAAGTGGAGTATACTGTATGTTAGATTACATAGTGTTACAGGTATTTTGCATAACTCACTTCATCCTGTACAATCCCATAAACTATCCAGAGCAGCCAGGCAAGAGAAGGAAATTAAAGGGATGCAAATAGGAAAAGAAGACCTCAAATTATCTCTGTTTTCTAGGGACATGATCCTGTATTGAGAAGGCCACCAAAAACTCCAACAGAAGACTTCTAGTGCTCATAAATGAATTCAGAAAAGTAGCAGAATATAAAATCAATACCCATAAAAATCATCAATGCTTAAGTATCTTTATTTCACCTTGCATTTCAAGTGTTGACTAGTTTTTATCTATTGTTTTATCCACATTTCAATATTTTTATTTAGGCACAATTTACATACCATGATATTTGCCCATCATAAGGATACTATTTAATTATATTTAAGGAATATATAAATTTTTAGTTATGCAACCATCACCACAATTATATTTTGGATATCCCATGAACTTAGAATGCTGCCTTCTGTTAATATAGGATTTAACCATAAATCAGTTTAATCACCTAAATATAATTATACATTGAATTGTTTTTATGATGTTCTCTACCTTTTGATAGGGAATCCAAGCAATATCAAATATAGAATGAATAACCCAAGATCTCCCATAGGGAAGAAGCTTAGAGAAGAAAAAGAAAAGAAGGGAAGAAGGAGGAAGTTAAAATGTTTTGGTCCCCCCCACACACACACATCCTTAGACACTGTTGGGGACACAGTTCTTTCCTTATTCTATCACTCCTTCCTCCTGTTGATCTCATTCATCTCCTCCACTGATTTTTTTTATCCCATACCCCTTATTTGGGATTAGCTTCACCATATCAAACAACACATTCAACCTTTGTTTTTTGAGGACTGACTTATTTCACTTAGCATGATAGTCTTCAATTCCATCCATTTACTGGCAAATTCCATAAAGTGATTCTTCTTTATGGCTGAGCAATAGTAAAATACATATATATATATATCAAATTATAATATGCATATTAAAATATAATACATATAATATATATTAAATTTTACTTACAATATAAAAGAAAATAATTACTTTTTTTATTAATACATAATATATATTATAATATATAATATGTATATATAAATATTTATTTTATTTATCCATTAATCTGCTAAAGGGCACCTAGGTGGGTTCCATTGTTTGGTAATTGTGAGTATTGATGTGGCTGTGGCATGTAGTATGCTGATTTTAAATCTTTCAGATATATATCAAGCAGTGCAATAGCTAGATCATAGGGTGGTTCTATTCCATATTGTCTGAGGAATGTCCATACTGCTTTCCTGTGTGGTTGAACTACTTTGCAGTCCCACCAACAATGTATGAGTGTATGTTTTTCCCCATATTCTTACTAACACTTATTGTTATTTGTATTCCTGATAATTGTCATTTTGTCTGGAGTTAGGTGAAATATCAATGTAGTATTAATTTAAGATTCACTAGTTGCTAGAGATGCTGAACATTTTTAATATATTCATGGACCATTTGTATTTCTACTTTTGAAAAGTTTCTGATTAGTTCTTTTACCTATTCATTTTTTGAGATTTTTTGTCTTGGGGTGTTAAGTATTTTTTTATTAATTCTTTGCATATTCCGGATATTAATGCCCTATTTGAGGAGCAGGTGACAAATATATTCTCCCATTCTGAAATAGATTTGATTTGCATTTCTCTAATTGCTAGAGATGTTGAATATTTTTTTCATATATTTGTTGATTGATTTTATATCATCTTCTGAGAGGTGTCTGTTTAGTTCCTTGGCCCATTTATTGATTGGGCTTTTTGTTTCTTTGGTGTTTAGCTTTTTGAGTTCTTTTATACCTTAGAGATTAGTACTCTATCTGATGTGTGAGTGGTAAAAATTTGCTCCCAGGATGTAGGCTATCTATTCACCTCAGAGATTGTTCCTTTTGCTGAGAAGAAGCTTTTTAGTTTGAATCCATACCATTTGTTAATTATTGATATTAATTCTAGTGCTATAGGAGTCTTATTAAGGAAGTCAGGGCCTAATCTGACATGATGGAGATTTGGGCCTGCTTTTTCTTCTAATAGATGACCGTTATTTGATTTTGACAAATGTGCCATGTATTGGAGGAAAGATAGCATTTTTATCAAATAATTCTGGGAAAATTGGATATTCATATGTAGACTAATGAAACCGAATCCCTATTTTTCACCCTGCACAAAAATCAATTTAAAATGGATCAAAGACTTAGACTAGAAACACTGCATCAGATAGAAGAAACCATATGTTCAATACTCTTACATTGGTGCAGGCACCAACTTCCTTAACAAGACCTAAAAGGTCAAGAAAGAAAACCAAGGATTCATGAGTGGGATGGCAGCAAATTAGAAAACTTGTGCACAACAAAGGAAACAAGAATATGAAGGTAGAGCCCATAGAATGGTAGAAAATCTTTTCCAGCTACTTTTCAGATAGGAGATTAATATCCAGCATATGTACTATTTTTTATGCCAAAAAAGTGATATGCCACTGGGCATGGTGGCACACTCCTGTAATCCCAGTGCCTCAGGAGGCTGAGGCAGGAGGATTTCGAGTTTGAAGCCAGCTTCAGCAAAAGCGAGGTGCTAAGCAACTCAGTGAGACCCTGTCTCTAAATAAAATACAAAATAGGGTTCGGGATGTGGCTCAGTGGTCGAGTGCCCCTGAGTTCAATTCCTGGAAAAGCCACCCCCCAAAAAATATATGCAAATCAATTAATGGGCAAATAAACTAAGCAGACATTAATCAGTAAAATGTAAATCAAAACTACACAGAGATTACATCTCACCACAATTAGCATGGCAATCATGAAGAATACAAATAATAACACATGCTGGCAAAAATGTGGGGAAAAGATACACTCACACATTATTGATGGTACTGAAAATCAGTATGTATAAATTTTAAGAAACAAAATTTTCAGAAATGGCTGCAACATTTCATCATCTTATAAATAATATGAGAAGGAATTTTTCTCTATGACCATGCCAACCCATGGTGTTTTCCATCTTTTCTATTATGCTTTACTAATGGCTATTTAGTGTTAACTTGCTGTGGTTCTCCTTTGGGTTTTTATGATATCTGTTGATGTCCAGCATCTTCAAATATACTTATTAGCCATTATTTTTCATTTTATTAACAAAATTCCTATTCAAGTAATTTATCCATTTTTAATTGTGTTTTGTTTTTATTATTAAATGTTAAAGAACTTTTACATATCTTAAATATAATTGCACATATTATTTACCATTTTAGATATATAATTTGCAATGTTTTGCCAGTTTGGGGATAGTCTTTATTTTCTTAATGGTCTCTTTTGAAGCACAAATATTTTTAATATTGACAAAGAATAATTATGATTTTTTTAAAAAACATATGTATCATGATTTTTTTATTATACCTAAAACATCTTTGACTAAGTCACTATTATAACTATTTAGTCCTATATTACATAGTTTCAGCATTTACTTTCAGGACTATTATTCATAATGAGTTAATTTTTTTGTTTAGTGTGAGGCAATTGTCTGAGTTAGTCTTTTTTCATGTAGCTATCAATTACCCCATCATTATGAATTAAAAAGTCAATAGTAACACAAATAAACTAGAAAAAAGGCTATCTCTGCCCTCATTTCATTGCCTTGGCATCATTTTCTAAAATTTATTGATCATAAATATAAAAATGTGTTTCTGGATTTTCAATTATGTAGTATGCTTATAATTTTACCAGTTCACATTTCTTTAATTATTGTAGTTATGAAGGCTATTTTGAAATTGGGAAGTGTGCATCTTCAAACTCTGTTTATCTTCTTCAAGCTTGCATTGAATTTTCTGATTCTTTGCATTTCCATTGAATTTTAATCTCAGATTGCCAATTTTAACAAAGAAGTCTAATATGAATTTGTGGGGTTTTTTTTTCACCTACAGGTTAATTTCAGCAAAATTATCTTTCTATCAATGTTGAATGCTCCAATTCATGAGCTTGATATGTTCATGTAAAATTCATTCCTATGTATAAGTAGAAATAATTGCATAATTTGTTTTGAAAACTGCCACTAGTATACAAAAATACAATTGCTTTGTGTATTGATGTTTCCTATGTCATTGATGAACTTGTCTATTAGTCATAGTACAGTGAACTTGTCTATTAGTCATAGTATAGTGTTTTGGGGTGAGTTCCATGGGATTTTCCATATACAGAATTATGGAATCTATGAATTAAGATTGTTTTATTACTTATTTTTGAATCCAAATCTCTTCTTGTATTCCCTGACCTTACTTTATGAAAGGGATCTTGAGTACAATATAGAACAGAATTGGCAGAAGCAGATATGCTTTTCTAAGTATAGGGGGAAGTAAAATGATAATTGTATTCTTTATGAGGTTGAGAAAACACTACTCTTTTTCTGTTTTTGTTATATTGGAGATATATATGTGTGTGTGTATACATAAACATATATATATATATATATATATATATATATATATATATATACATGTTGATGTGTTGTTTTCCTTTACTTTTCAAATATAGTGTATTAAATTGATAGACATTCAGATATTAAATCAACTTTAGTTGGGATAAATTCTACTTGGTCATAGTACTCAAACTTTTACAATCCACTACAAAATTTTTTGTTGCTAAATTTTTAAAAGAAATTTTGTATCTCTAGAATAATTTATGTTATATTTCCTTCCCTTCTATTTTCTGAGTTTGTGGAAAAATTGTAATATTTATTCTTTATTTAATTGAATTAAACAGTAAAGTCCTCTTGGTTTGTCCTTTTGGGGAGTATTTTTTAATAATTAATCTGCCTTCTTTACTTATTAAAAGTGTTTTCATATATTATATTTTTAAATCATTCTTGATAATCAGTGTCTTTCTAGAAATTTACCCATTTTAACAAATTATTATAATGTATGGGCAGAAAAAATTTTAAAGCAATTTTCTGTACTCCTGGGGTTTACATTTTGATACACTTGATGTCTCACAAATTGCAGAGGCTTTATCTTTGAGTAAGTTTTCTTACCTTTAATATTGGATGATTTCTATTGATTTATCCTCAAGTTCATTAAAGTTGACCTCTTCTAATGAATTTCACACTTCAATTTTTGCATTTTTTAATTTTATGATTTTCACTGTTCTTCTCGTGTGTTTTTTAATCTTCTCAAGAATTTGTAATATTTGAAACATGTTGTTAAATTTTCCTTCATTGATTTTACACACACACACACACACACACACACACACATATGATGTGTATTAATATATTAGTAATTGTTGCTTTTGAAGTCCTACATCCTAGAATCTTCAGAAACATTTATCCAGTTACTGTTTTTTGTACTTAGTATGAAACACAAGTTTCTGTTACTTCATATGTCTCTCAATTATTTTGTTGAAAATTAGATGCTTTAGATAATATAGCAAATCTGGGTTTTGAATTTTCCCCTAAAGACTTTGAATGCTGTTTTTTAAATTCTTTTTTAACTTGCATGAATTAAGTCTGTGAGATCTCTTCCTTGCCATTTGTGAATACTGTTTTCAAACTAATTTTCAAAATGAGCTAATTCATTTATTCATTACTTATATTCTTGTTTTTATTTTAAAGGCCTGCCCTAGAGATATTCCCTGTGTCTGAACAACTTAATGGTCAGGCAGTCACTCTAGAGAAGCTTTATACAATGACTGTGAGGCAGTAAGGCTTTTGCCTTCTGCCAATGAATGTGTACATGGTTAAAGGAACACATTCAAACTTCAGATCATTTTCAAGGTTGACTTCTGTTTTATTTCCCATAGAACCCTTTTAGATCTCCTATGTGCAGCCTCAGTTTTGGCAGGAATTTTATAATGGCCCTCTTTGGTCTTTAATTCCCATGCACATAGATTTAACTAGGAATATGTTTGCCCTACATACTACACTAAACTCATATAGTACAGCCATTGTCACTCCCCTGTTCACCTGGCTTTAAGAGAAACCATACTACTCCCTCTATAACATAAAAGAACATGATGATCTTTGTAGCCATTTTAATGATTAAATCAGTTTTATTCCTCTTTAGGAACTCTTGCTTTATTGTTAGACTTCCTGCAGATACTAAACTTATTTTGTCAGAATTTAAATATCTTCAATTCTTTTCCACAGTATATCTAGTACTTTCAAATAATTAATATGTTATCCTTTCGAAATTGAATTACTCCCTTCCCTTCATTCCCCTTTGTCTGATTTGAAGTACTTCTATTCTTCCCTATACACATACACTTATTGCGAGTTATCATTTGCATATTAGAGAGAATATTCAGCCTTTGGTTTGGGGGGATAGGTTATTACAATTTAGCATGTTAGTCTTAATGCAATTTTAACAAATTCTTCAAGATCCTGAATTTTCAGTGAAAGAAATTATGAAGTAAAAAAATGGAATATTTTATCTGTTTTAGATTGTATTTGACCAAAGATTATTTAACACTTTGGAAAACCATATCTCTGACTGTAACATGAATTTGTGGTATTTGAACGGCCACTGTAAAATACTTGTATTAGTATGATACTTTATATATTATTCCTACAAATTTTCATGCTTATTTTAAATATTAAAGTAAGGGACAATCATAAAAACAATAGTTAAATATTGATACTGTGTTATAGTTTTATCACAACATTTCCAATTATAAATGTTATTTTTTCTTAAATAGGTTAAAAAAAAAGACACCAAAATTAAATGAATCTTCTATTTTAAAAGTATGCTGATAACTTTAGCAAAGATATATCAGGTGGCAGCCATGCAATATAAATCTTATTGAAATGATTTCTTGTATTCTATTAAGCAATTTGAGGGCTTTAAGGAAAGATTGATGATGATATAAAATATTAAAAATGGATTATGTAATAAACTATAGTGAAGAAATTTTTATTATAGATAGTTTGAACAAATCCTGCACAAATGATTAAGTTTTGCTGTTCACTACAAGATTTGCAAAGAATAACAATATGAGAATTTTTTATGTTGGTGATAATGGACACCAAAGGATTGTCAATATTTGAAATCAGTTAAAATTATTCTGTAGGAAAAATTCCTTTTTCAACTTCCACTTCTCAAGCAAAAACTGGTGTACAAAATATGGCATGTAGGAAACACAAGTATATATTAAGCAAAAAGAATACATTTAAAAAATTTACCCCATTATTCATTGACTGCAATTAGACACAAGAATCTTTCTGAAATAGGTGCAAATCAAGAAATATTGTTGTCAGTGCTATTACCTTAAGAGAAAATCTTGAGATATTGATTACTTCACAAATTGTGCAATGGGAATGAATAAAAATCTGAATGTTGCACCTTATATTTTCCAAATTGTTAACATAGGTACAATATGGTAGAATTTTAAAATATTAGTTAACAGAAAATTAAGCATTGAAATTAAAATATTGGGAGATGATATAATAAATATTTTAATACATTCATTCTCATGAATCATGAGAAATTGCCTATATTCAACTTTTGATTTAGTAAATCTGACTATTGTGAATAGTACTGCAATGAACATGGATCTAAAAAAAGAGTTATTGATTTTTAGTTTACTCAGCTAATTTCCTTGTTGTGATGTCTGCAATGATGACTTACAAGATACCTACATACTTGATCAGAAGCACAAAGTCCATCTATGTATTTTTTAAAATTTTTATAACACAAGTCTATATTGAGAAATATAATAAATATTATACTATTTGCTTAATTTCATATTGTTTGTATGTCATAAGCCATCCATGGGCTGTGTGTGTGAGCTATGAGCATTTGAACATATTAGGGGACCTGTCTGGTGTTGAATGATGATTGGGCAAGTACGCCTTTCCTCTCGCTCTGCTTGTGATCCCACACAACACCTGAGATAGGTAAGACTTGTCAAGAAGTCAATCAATCTCCACCTTTCGAAATCCTGTCCCTTGTTTTATTTGGGTGGGATATTCTATCAAATGTCTTTTCCCCAATAGATAGGGGGTTCCTGGTGTGCTCTCTCTCTTGCTCCTTCCAGTGCTATCCAGGATGGAGCTGACCCTTGGGGTCACAGAGCAGTTGCACCCTTGAAACTCACCTTCATGTGTTGTGTGTTTTCCTTGCTGTTTTCTCAGTTTCTTGTTGTAGTCAGCTCCTTTGAATCCAGCTCATCTTGCCAGCCCAGCCAGATGATGACATTTGTATTTAAAAAAAAATCTTACTCTTATAATATTCACAGAGATCTATTAACCAGCATCTGCAAAGCCTCTAGATATTAGAGAGAATATATGTCTCAACATGTGATGAGATTTTTCATCAGGAGATACTGCTTTATTGATACTTCATGACTACCTTATCCCATATCATAAAGCAGAAGATTAATGCACCAATGGATGACCAGCTTGTTTGCAAGAATATCATAATTACTGGTTTTCTCTACTTACGGAATATGTGATTTTTTTTTCTTGGTATATTACCTCTAGTTTAATTAAGACAAATTTTCTCTTTCTTTCATTATATACCAGTAATGGTATGGTATAATTGCTTACCCTAATTCTAATTTTAATTTAGCATCTACGAAAAACTTTTCTTTATGAATTTCTGTAATTTTCGTGAGATTGTTTTTTTATCTTCTATTACTCTTAAAACCAAATGTATTTATCATATGTACTGATAACTCTCTTGCACATTTATTAGACATTCTGTGTAGACATATATTATGGTTTTGATATGGAATGTTCCCCCAAAATCCTATGTATTGAAAACATGGTCCCCAGTGAAACACGGTTCAGACATAAGGCTTTTCAGCAATGATTGGATTATGAGGGCTCTAATAATATCAGTGGGTAAATCTATTTACTGGATTAATGCTTTGATAGGTGAATGAAATACTGGGAAGTGGGACCTAGTTGGAAAATGTAGGTCACTAGGGGCATGCTCTGGAAGGGTTTATCTTCTCTCTGCATTGTATCCCGACCATTCCATTTCAATTTTTCTCAACAATATTACAAATTTCTTATTTGCTAATTTTCATGGACACATTTTTTTAGTTGCATCTCTTGATTTGTTACATTTTATAGTGTTGAAAACTCTCTTCAACTTTCTTTCTCTTTGACTTTCACTTTTCTATTCTCTTTGTAATACCGTCTACTACTGATATTTCCCTTTTTACTATTTATTTCATTCTTCCCTTATTTCTTGTGTATATTGATATTTGAGGTTTCCCCTAATGTACTGATCAACTTTACAAAACTCTGTATGATCTCACCCACTTATATGTTTTTAACTATCTCCTCTGATGATACCCAAGTCTTTATCTTAGCTCCTAACTTCTCAGTGATCTCCAGACATTTGTAGTCAATGCCTTATTTACTATATCCAGTTGAGTATTCAACTGCATTTCAAAGTCAATATATCTGAAATGGAACTGATTAATTTATTCTCAATAATACCCTTTCTGGGCTGGGGCTGTAGCTCAGTGGCAGAGCCCTTGCCTATCATGTGCAAGCACTGGGCTTAATCCTTAGCACCACATTAAAAAAATAAAATAAAGGCATTATGTCCATCTAGAAATACAAATATAAAAATAATAAATAAGCAAAAAGAAAAACATTTTTACATATTGCACAATTCAGGCATTGGCTTACTAATTATCCTCATTTTTGAGAGAAAGAACCAGAATAATATAGTTATTACCAATCTATAATTTTACTCCTCAAAACAACCAATAACAACTTGTTGATTTTTAATTTAATCTCTCCTCTACTTCCTATTTTCACTAAAATGTCATTAGCCCATAATTTAATCATTTATTTTACAGCATAAAAGCCTCCTAGTCAGCCTTTCCATCTAACCTTATTTTGTAAATTATCCTCCACTACCACCAGAGGTTTCCTTGTGCATTAAAAATCTAGCAAAATCATTTCCTCCTTTTAAAATGTTATTTTGAAAAGTTTTAGTGGATTTACATGTTGACAATCCCAAACATCACATTGAAAAAGTAATGAAAGCATAAGAAATTATGTGAAGTACCAAGAGCTCTGGAATGGTACCAAAACTTCTGCCAGACCACAGAAGAAGTTTCTGTTAAAAAAAAAAAATGTAAGTAAGGATCTGAAGGCAGGAATGATGGAAACTTGACCAAGTGGAGAAGGAAAATCAACCTGTGCTTCTCAGGAGCTTCTTTCTAGGGATGTTAGAGATATTGTACTCAATAGCAACCATATTCCATTATCATTTGTCTTGAACTCTTAAATTTTTATATGTATGTATGAATATATATGTGTATATATGTATATATATATATATATATATATATATATATATATATATATATATTTCAGAAAAGCAGATGAGAAGTGGTACTTAGTTGTTCTTTGTATTTTATTATGTTAAACACAGGAAAAGGCTAAGTATGGAAGTACGTGTTATTAATGAATCCTAGGTATTATATAATTAGATTGTTTCCAGTAACTTAATAACTACAAAGTTATTCACTGTATTCAAGTGGCCTGAGAATTTTAAGTATTTTTTTAAATTATTCATTCAATTTCCTTTCACTACCACCCCTACCCCTTTCAAGTCTCTGTTTATGGGTCCACTGAAAGAAAAGTGACCACAACACTCAGAGCGACCAAGAGATCTTTACTGCAGCAGTGCAACAAAGAGAAAAGAAAGAAGGAAAGTGTAAGGGTCCGGCGAAGCGTTGGAGGAAGAGACCACCAAGAGACTGACTTTATGCAATAAGCAAGAGGGAGTTTATTGAGGACCCAATTTCAGCATGCTGAGGCTCCAGGCAGGCTCGCTCAAAAAGGGAGAGCAGCCCAGAGCCCAGAGGAGAGGTTAGGAAGAGCTTAAGTACACTTTTTGGGGAGGGTTGGGGCTTTGCATACATCAGAACAAATCATCATGAGGCACGGGAAAATTGAACAACAACTCTGAGACATGATTAGTACATTCATTGGCGGGAACAGATTGAACAGGGGTGATTGGTCACCTCTAAGTGGGGTACACATTCAAACTGATTGGTTTTAGGGCCTAAATGCCTACGTGACATACTACACAGAGTCCCAAGTTACTACACAACCAGGGAGTCAATGGAAATATTTACTGGGCAGTTCAGGTATTGTCCTAACAGCTACAGGGATTACAGGTTTTGGGGGTAGCAGAGGAATTTTAACAATACTTGGTCTTTTACTTTTTAACCCAAGCCCTGCAGCTTAGAAACTTTACAATGCCTGGTCTTTTACACTTTAACTCAGGCTTTGCGGCCTAGAATCAGCTTAGAAATTTTACCTTTACAGAAAGAAGGAGAGAGAGAGAGAGAGAGAGAGAAGAGAGAAGAGAAGAGAAGAGGAGAGGAGAGGAGAGGAGAGGAGAGGAGAGGAGAGGAGAGGAGAGGAGAGATGAAGAGGGAGAGAGCAAGAGCAAGAGAGAGACAGAGAGAGCACGTAAGAAAGACAAAGAGAGCAAGAGCGAGAGAGCAAGAGAGAGGGGGGCCTGGCAGAAGGGAGTTTTTGTAGCCCAAATCTAATGGGGATTCTGGGTCTGCAAGCTGCCTTGTTGGCCCAAGGGGGGGTTAAGTCTTCAGCCTTGAGCAGGGTTGAATGTTCAGACTTGAGGCAAACAGGTGATAAAGGACCAGATAGAGGGGGGTTTGAGTGCATGGGCTATCTTACAGCCAACATCTGTTCAGCCTGCCCTGCAGACAACACAGTTCAGCCTGCTCTGCACCCAACCTTCACTACTTCAGAATACAAGTGAAAATTTTTATATATCAGGTACTATAAATCCTAGAAATGTAGCCAGCAAAAAGGCAAAATCAGGCAGAGGGAAAACAAATAAATTGATAGAAAATAGTAATTCTGGTAACAAGTGCTATAAAAAATTAACATGAGATCAGATAGAGAGTGATAATGTATTAGTCAAGGTTCTCTAGAGAAACAGAATCAAGAGGAAGTATGATTATAAAAAGGGGATTTATTGGGTTGGCTCATATGACCAGAAGCTGGGTAGTCTATGATGGCCATCTGCAGGCTAGAAAGATGGAGGAACCAGTAGCTGCGCAGTCCAAGATGCTGACACCTCAGAACAAGAGGGATCAATGATGCCACCCCAGTCTGAGATGGAAGGTTTCTGGAAATTTCCTGCAAAATCACTGGCAGAGTCATCTTTGGAAGAGTGAAGAAATAAGAGTTAAATACCCTGGGGCAATCACAGCAGCAATCAAGAAGCTGTTAAAGAAGAATTAAGCTTGGGGCTGGGGCTGCAGGTCAGTGGCAGAGTGCTTGTCTTGGGCATGGGAGGCACTGGGTTCAATCCTCAACACTACATAAAAAATACACAAATAAAATAAAGGTATGCTGTCCATCTACAACTGCAAAAAAATCTAGGAAAAAAAAAGAATTGAGCTTGAATCTGCTGCTGCTTCCTTATTCTTCCAACTTTTATTCCATCCCAGCCTCCAGTCTATTGGATGGTATTGCCTACACTTAGGGAGGGTCTCCACTTCAGTTTGCTATCCCTCAGGCAATCATTCCTAAACATACACTCATGACACACCCAGAAACCTCTTAATTTTCACATCTCTTAATTCAGTGAAGTTCATAATTCAAATGAACCATTACAGATTGTATGTAGCATTACAGATTGTATGTAAATGGAAGGAAAATCTCTTATAGTAAGTGACATTTAAGTGGAAGTATGAATGAAACAAGGAGCCAACATGCAATTATCTGGGAATGAGTTTTCTAGAAGGAAGAGTATTAACTAGTTTACTACTATCACTTTATTACTATGATTTTAACATACTGAGTTTAAAAGTTCAGCAGATGGTCACATAGGTGTGTTTCTGCTATAATTCAACATCATCCAGCATCCTGCGCAATGACCTTTGGAAAAAAAATTTAGTAGACATGGTTTGATTACACTACAATAAGTTGTAACCAGAAGATGAATTATTTCACATCTCATTTTAAGGAGATCAAATAATACATTTAGCTGATTCCTCCTTAGTAAATATGCTTCTGGCTTGTTGCTTAAGGTTTATAAATTTTTTTTGAAAAATAGACTAATGTAAGAAAAGCTAAAATTGGGTCAGTTAGAGGTGAAAATGGAGCTGTCTAAAAGAAAGAAAGAAATTTTGGCTAGAACAACTAAGTAATCAGAAAAAATATGAATAAAGTTTTAAGACATTATCTTGAAGATAGAAGAAAAATGCATACGAAAATAATTAGTATATAGTAAAATCAATAAACAGTATTTTATTTATGACATTAATGATTAAGTATTGATAGGCTCAGGTATGTCTAAAAATGATTGCTATTCACCACAAATATAAATGAATCTATATTCTTTCCAGATAATAAAGAATATATAGCAAACATTTTCTATTAAAAAAAGAAAACAAATGCCATAGAAATCATAAAATCAGATGATAAAATAAGAATGGAACAAGCTTATTAGTTCCACAAATAAATTTTATATTAATTGCCCTATTCACAGAAAAAAAAAGGTTCTCAAGTTGGATTTAGACACAAATTCATCTATATGTTGTTTATAATATAGATTATTATATTATATTATAAAAAACATATAGATTTCTAAAATAACTGGTACATCAGCATAAAAATTCAATATCAGACACAGATATATCAGATATAATCATAACAAGAAGATTTGGACTATTATGAAAATATTCAATTCAAGGTAAAGATGAATCAGGACAATGAATATTTTTTCAACTTTTGAACAAAATATATAATCCACAATAAAGCTATAATAGTCACAACAACTATAAATTTTCATCCTCTAAATAACACACCATCAAAATATAAAAATAAAATTCTCTTTGAAATACAACTCAGCTGAGACTGCTTCAAAGGAATAGTGAAATAAGGGAGTAGCATTCTACTCTTGAGGCATATCCTAATGCTTTAAGGAAAGAAGTAGTAAAAAGGATGCTTTCTTCCATTCTGTTTCACAAGTTACACAAAATCTAAAAAATTCTAAAGTGAAGGAAAAACAAAGTTTCAAGGAACAAATGGCATAGGACATATTTATCATTTCTTAGCCCATGAGAAAACATGTTTCAAAGTATCAACAGGAACATCTATTTAGAAAAGCCCTGAGGGGGATTGCCCAGCTAAGAGAAATAAGTTGGGAAAGAGTCACCTAGGAGATAGAATATATAAACCTGAGAAATTTCATGATATACTATAGAGGTAACAGTCAATGTGGCGCAGGACTGAAAATGCCTTGACAGGCTACTGGAGTTGGAAAAATACAAAGAAGAGAATTTATAAAGAAAGGAAGGCAATACACGTTTTAAATACTTTTAATATTAAATTTAATATTTTAATATTTTTAAATATCCTTAATTTTACAAAATGCTGATGTATCCATCAGGATTATATTTCACTTTTAGTAACAAAAATCTGGAAAATAATTATTTAGAAAACATTTTTTTTTCTGGCATGATAAATATTGTGCTAAGTAATATAAAGTTGATAAGGTGATTCCAAACTAGGAACCCAAACTTCTTTTTATCTGCTTCTCTAAATTCTTTATCAGATAGCTTTTATCCTCCTCATCATTACAAGGTCACAAGATGGTTGTTCTACCCCCAGCCTCTTGCCTAGTTAAGGTAAGAGAAAAGAAGAAAGCAACAAGAAAGGAGGAATGACACTTAATCAGGAATATAAAACCCATCCAGAAATCCCAGCAGATATCCTTTTATGTCTCATTGCCCAGAAATGTTATTTCTAGGTACAAAGGAGACTGGTATATATTATATTGTAGCTGGGCATATCACTTTTAAGAAAAAACTGAGCTTCTATAAATTGGGAAGAGAGGGCAATATATATTTTGTAGGCAATTAGCAGTATCTGAGACAGATAATGATACATAATAATACATAATGATAGTAATTATTAGTCCTTTGTGATTTGTTGGTTTTACTATATCTTTACTTGGTGAAATTGAAGTTAGAAGCACATGTTATTCTAACACTACTTTTTATTTTACTACTTCTTGAAATCCAGAATTCTTGGAATCATCAAATCAATTATCTTAAATTTATTAATTCTGTAAGTTCCAGTGAGATTTTGAATCCATATCTTTTTAGCCTAAAGACCATATTTTTTCCAAGAAATAAACTGCCTCTCTAGATTACTGGAAGTTAACTCAATTATTCCTCTAGCCTGAAAATTTTAATGCCCCTCAAGTATGTTGCCTACTTACCTGCCAATATATGTCACAATTTTGTTTGTTTTCCCCCTGCAAATGCTCAGATGAAATAACATAGCACATCACAAGTAATACATGCAAGAAAACAAATTAGCAGAAGGGTTCAATAAAATAAACATTCTCTCCTGTAGCTGTTCAAATAAAATGAATCTGATAATAAGTTACTGTTTTGACCTTTATTATATGTGTAAATACAGATCTGTACAATGTATTTGGATAATCAAAAGGTTTCACATTGATGGTGTTAGTATACACAGGCATAGAATTCTTTTTTTCTGTTAGACACAAAGATAGGCTTTAATTCTTTGATTCCCTTTAAAAATAGATTTACTCCTTCACTTTTGCGACTAATAAATGGAATTTACCTCAAGGGATCATTTCACTTTCTCTCCTGGTTACCGGCCTGCTGTGATAACTGCTGGTACCTGCTCAATCTCTGTGTAAATCAACCCATTTGTAAAACAGGGAGGGTTTTTTTTTGTTTGTTTGTTTTTAAACCAAGGATTGAAGCCAGCACACTTAACCATTGAGCCACTTACCCAGCCATTTTTTATATTTAATTTACGGACAGGGTCTCTCTAAATTGTTTAGAGCCTCACTAAGTTGCTGGGGCTGGCTTAGAATGGGAGATCCTCCTGTCTCAGTGTCCTAAACTGCTGGGATTACAGGCATGTACCATGGGGGCTGGCCAGGTAGAATTATAGTTAGTAAACAAAAGGAAAAAGTATTGAAGCATACCATGGAAATTTCATTTTTTAAATGAAAAAAAAAGCCAAGAATATGGATAACATATTTTAAGGCGATAACTTTGAATTAAACATTTCTTAAGGAGGATATTCTATAATCTTCCACGAGCTCACACCTTACCATTAAATACCCATTTTCCTGGTGGGATAAACAAAATCCAGCAAAAAGCTAAGCTTCCTAAGGTGTTCTCTGTAATTCCATGTTGTGATTCCTCACTTTTAGATCTGCCACCAATATCCCAGTCTATATTGCCATGGTTATTTAGCTCAGTGACCAAGATTAAGCTCAATTTAACATATAATATCAGCCAATTTACTTTCTCCTCAATTTTTCTTCTTCTACTTGAATGAACTTAATTTATTTGAATTATTGTAAAATTCCTGCAAGAATTCTCAGGATGTTGAAGAAATCTAAGGCTATCGTTTAAAAGGCACTGCATATTAAGGTTCCCCCCCAATCAATTCTGTTGGTTGTTTAAAAAGTGAAGTAAAATTAGGAGAATGGGAGGGAGAGGAAAAGAAAGGAAAGGGAAAGAAATATGAACTGAATCTAAAAGAATCATATTATATACACATATAAATGTATATAAATGTACCAAATGGAATTTCACCTTTATGTATATGTAGAAAGTACCAATCAAAATAAATAAAGGAATGAAGGGAAAATCAGTACAGGAAAGGAGAGGATATGTGGAAGGAGAAGGGAAGAGAGGGAGGCATTGAGATTGAAACAAAATTTATTGTATATATAATTTTCTCAAAAGGAACCAAATACTCTGTGTAATTATGATGCTCTAATAAAAAAATTTTAAAAATTGTATTTCTTTAGAATGTTGACTTTTAAGATAAACCCATCATAGAAAGAAAAAAAATAAAAGTTATAAGAAGTTCCTTGTAGTTCTCTACACATCCAAAGACATTATAAATCCACAAAGAAATTCACCAGAAGAGATTTACGTTTACAGCTTTTAAATTCTTTATGCTAACACAACATAGAGGGTATGTTGTTTCAAACACACTGTGACTCTACATTTTTGATTCTGAAGAATATCATTCTGGGCATACTTCCTTAATGAAATCAAGCCACAGTTCAAATTCCTCTGAATACATACTTCATCTTCTATACTTACTAGTAGTGTCAACCACAGATGAATCATTTTCCTCTGCCATGTATCATAGACCATCAATCCAAGATCAAGAAGCAGCCACCAGCCAATTATTAGTTGCTTGAGTCTCTAATTAACCACAACAATTTGGGGGAAGGATTTGAATTTTCAATAAAGAACTTATCTGAATGTACTAAAACAAACACTGAGCTGGGCATGGTGGTACATGCCTATAATCCTAGACTTTTGTGAGGCTGATGCAGGAGGCTTGCAATTCAAAGCCAGCCTCAGCAACTTAGTAAAGCCCTAAGCACAGTGAGACCCTGTCTCTAAATAAAATACAAAAAAAAGGGTTGGCATCCCTGAGTTCAATCCCCAGTATACAAGCAAACAAACAAACAAACAAAAAACCCTGAATGCTAAAAGAGTAGATTTTATTACAAAAATATGTTAGGTTGTGCATATGTTAATTAGCTCAATATAATAATTTCATAATCTATACGTTATATTAAAACACCATATTGTATCCTATAACTATAGATAATTATTTTTAACAAAATAAATAAACTAAAAGTCTTTGCAGGATATGAAGAATTAAAGAAGTTTATGGTTCATTCCCCCAGGAGAAAGCAATGGGCTAGGGAATGTACATGGTATTATAAAATTCCTGTTTTCCGGGAAAAAAAATTGATTCACAGATGGTACAAATCAGTGTCCTAATTCAGGTCTCTTTGCAGTATTCCTTTTACTAAGAGAGGCTAACTCAGGCACCTTTATTGTTTTGACTGGGTCTATTTTGTCCTAAGGCCTCATTTTAATAACTGTTTAATGGGTAGGGTTTTGGGAGGCGGACCTGGCTCAATTTTAGCATATGGTTTGGTTCAGAGGTAACCGGATAATGTGCCATTGTTCATGGCATAAGAGCTAGACAAATTTAACCACAGAAATAGAGACTCCTCTTTTGTTATACAAAGTATCTCCATCTAGCCTCTAAAATTGAAAGGGTGCCTATTTTCATAGGGAGACTTTGTTTGGAAGTAGCTATATGTATCCTTCCCCAGTTCACAGTGATATTTTTTTTCAATACCAGCCAGTGAGTACTGCAGACAATGGGGGAGGTGTAGGTGTAGGAAGCAGACTACTTTGCTTCTTATAAATATACACAAACTTGATAAAGAGAAAAGTTATATTCAAACCGTAAAAAGGGGTAAAAATGTGGATATTATACATCTAATCCAGCTACCTCTTCCCTTTATATTCTAATGCCAGATTCGTGGGACCCCAATAGACCTCCAGGAGCCGAATCTGATGCAATCACACAAGAGTCACTATTGTAAGCTCGAGCCTGGACTCACAACCATTCCAGACGCAGTGGTCCCAGGGAGTGAGTCCTGGCCCTTTGTTCAGTGAGATTTTAAAAGTTTTTGGGGATACTCTATGCATCACAACATCACAGAGCAAATCATTTCACATTGCGGGAAAATCAAACAACAACTCTTAACATTGATTACCACATTCAATGGCAGGAACAAGTTGGGTAGGGGTGATTGGTGAGTACAAGAGGGGGATTCCTTTGCACTGATTGGTTTAAACCACGAGGAGTGTACATGCTAAACTACATGGTTTCCCAACATGTTATCAACCACCATAAGCTATTGGTGGATCATCTAGCATCCCAGGTATTTTTCCTGTCTCAGGCTGATTGGTGGTTGCTAGGGGGTAGCTATGGGTCCCCACCTAGCTTGACTGAGTCAGGGACACCTGGTGCTGCAGATCTCTCCTGTTAGTTGCAGACAAACAACTCAGCAGGGTGGGTATGTGCTTAGGAATGCTCTATGGGTTTTTCCAAGGACAAGGGTCACGCCCCCCCCCCCCACACACACACACACTGGACAGGCCTTGAGGTAGAAGGTGTTTTTAAAAATGGAGTCACATCAGTGTCTCAGTATCACACAAGAATTCTTGAAATCTTACCGACTGGGTATTTAAGGTAATACAGACAGCCACTCCCTCCCTTCTTTTTATCCTTTCTTGATTCTTCCTGCAGTTCATGTCTTGATTAACATCTTTCTTGAGAATAGTCCCTTCTCCTCCAGGATATGCTATTATTTCTTTATGAAAAAACTTCCAAGGGCTGGAGTTGTGGCTCAATGTTAGAGAGCTTGCTGGCACATGTGAGGTCCTGGGTTGGATTCTCAGCGCCACATATAAATAAATAAAATAAAGGTCTACTGACAACTAAAAAAAGCATTAAAATAAAAACATTTTTAAAAATTCCAAGATACACTATATACTTTGTAAATTGCACACCTTCACATATCTGTCAAGCATCAATATGTTGTCACAACAAGGGTTCTGCTGCTACTCATAAAAGGAAGGAATAAATTTTGGGAGAAACATCAAACTTCACATTTCAGATTGTGATTTGCATTTGCTCAAGCATCTGTTACCTCCCTTCCCTGTTTGAAGACATTTATCAGAAATCACATATTATGGGTTGAATTACATACCCCTTAAATTCTTAGGCTTAAGTCTTAAAGGCCAGTACATCAGAATGTGACCTTCTTTAGAAACAGAGTTTTTACAGATGTAGTTAGTAAAGATTAGGTTTTTAAGGTGAGTCCTAATCAATATGATTGATGTCCTTTATAAAAAAAAGGAAAATGTAAACAGAGACATACATTTACACCAGAAATACACAGCCATCTATAATCCAAGGAGTAAGGCTTGGGAAAAGATCCTTTTCTAATAACCCACAGAAGGAATCAAGCTTACTAGCCCCTTGACTTTGTTCTAGCATCCAGAACTGTAGGACTCATGTGTGAGTCATTGAATTTATGGTACTTTGTTACTACAGCTCTAGAAAACTAACAAGACATATCTACCTACTTCACACAAGCTAGCTAAAACTCAGCTCCATGGCCATATCGTACTTCAAGGAAGCTGAGAAATTGAGAAGGGAGGCTTCATTCTGTATAGCTACGTGCCCAGCTGAAAATGCTGGATATAGTTACTGAAGGAAAAAGATGACTATTGGGGAAACAGTAAGCAGTGTCTCAAGCCCTTCCCCTACTTCCATTTGGTAGGGTGTAAACATAGTTTATAATTTTATGATTTCTTATATAGACTTCCACATGTTTTCAGCACAGCTGTTTGAAAGTATCCCAAGTGATTTTAACATGTATTCACTACTCCCTCTTTGAACACTATTGATGAAAACCAACTTCATGTTATACTTTAAATTTAATAAAAATGACTTTTGTACCTTCCAAGGTTAGTAAAATTTAATCATTATTAAACAATAATGTATTTACACAGCTCTAGCATTATATGTGCATACACAAACACACACACACTAGAAATTGAACCCAAGGAACTTGACCACTGAGCTACATCTCCAGCCCTTTTTAATTTTTATTTTGAGACAGGGTATTTCTAAGTTGCTGAGGGCCTTGCTAAGTTGATGAGGCTGGCTTTGAATTAAGATCCACGTGCTTCAGCCTCCCAAGCCACTGGGATTACAGGCGTGCACCACCACTCTGACAATACGTTTTAAATATATGTTAGTAGCTGCTATAAAATTGCCAGCCTTACACATTTACACTTTCTCTATGGTCTGACAAGTGGTATTCCATCCCTAAAGTTATAATCTCTTTGTTGATGTAGAATTAATCGCTTTCCTGTTCCCACTGAATTTGTACATTACACTGTCTATAACAGTAACATTGAAGGACATTTGAGTATTATTTAAATTTACAAAGACTTCGTGTATTATTTCAGTTAATCCTCATAGTCTCAAACTCTAGGTTTAGAGGAGGAAAGCTAATATTCAGAACACAGATAAGAATTATAGAACTGAGATTTGAATCCAACCTTATATAAAAATTCTATGCTATTTGAATACACACAGTCATACACCACATCATGACACTATGGTGAATGATTGGTCACACATATGATGGCGTACCTTAAAATTATTTTGCTTAGTGAAGTCACAGCCATCTCAGTTTGTGTAGACATATCCCCTGATGTACACATGATGATGAAACTGCCGAATGAGACATTTATCAGATTGTATTCTCATTAGGTGCTACATGACTATTATCATAATAACTCATTGTGGTAGACAGAATTTTGACCACCATAATCTCTATCCCCATGTTGTTACCCACTTGGGAATGTTTAGCTACATGGCAAAAGAGACTTTACTTACATAATTAGATTTGGTAATCAACTGATCTTTAAAAAGGCAGATTATCCTGGGTTATAAGGGTGGGCTCACTATAATCACAATAGCCCTTGAAAACAGAAGAGAAAGGTGGAGAGGAGGTCCAAGAGATCCCAGGCAAACAAAGGACTCAACATATCATTGCTGGTTTGAAGAACAAAAGGACCATATAGAATGGAATAAAAGCAGTTTCTGGGTTCAGAGAGTACCACCAAAGCTTGCCTATAGCAGATGCACAGCAAAGAAATATACAGAGGTTTCAGAGATCTTAATCCACAGACAACAGGCTTCATTCCTCAGAGCTCAAAGTGAGGCAGGACATCATGGCAAAAAAGTGTAGCAAAGAGAAGCAGCTCACATGAGGAACAGGAAGCAGAGAGACTCCACTTGCCAGATATGAAATATATACCCCAAGCCATGCCCCATCTCCCACCTTTTCCAGCTACACCCTACCACTTCCATTACTACTCAGTTATTCCCAAAAGGGAATAATTCACTGATTGGGTTAAAACTCTTATAACCCAATTAGTTCTCCTCTGAACCTTCTTGCATTGTCTCACATGTGAGCTTTTGGGAGACACCTCACAACCAAACCATAACAGGCCTGCTAACATGACTGTAACTTTGTGATACCATAAGCAGAAAGCCATCTAAAACATATTATGCCTGACTTTGTGGCTAAAGGGAATTATGGGAAAATAAATGCATGTTGTTTTTAGCTGCTAAATTTGTGGTGATTTATTATGGCAGCAATCAATAACTAATAAGCTAATTTACTTGTCTGTATCTTGGACTAAATTATGAGTTACTAAAGAGCAGCTATTTATTTGTAAACATCATTCTTCAACCAAACCACAAGTACATAGTATATATTGGTAGCCTTCATTGGTAGTATTCATTAAATTAATAGTTAGTGTTTATTGAAGATTTTGTGCCAGATATTGTCTCTTATGTATAAGACCACATTTAGTCATTAGATTATGAAGTCGGTAAGATGTTATTTCCATTTTACAGAGAAGGAAACATAGCAAAAGTCATATAGTTAATAAATTGTAATGCCAGAATTTGAATCCAGGTAGTCTGGATTCAGAGTCTGTGCAGCCCTGAAAATATATTGTTTATTGAATAAACGTTCATTAAATTTGTATTAAATTGTTGTTGAAGTAACTTCAAGGAAACTACTTTTTCTTTTAGGTGTAAGGCTACATATTCAAATAAAACTTTGTTTTGGGAGTTGTTTTTAGCAGAGTTTCTCAAGTTTTCTCATCTCCTTAATTATATATTTTCATTCAGTAGGTTTGATACGTAGACAGGACATCTGCATCTTTTAATCATGACCCCAGATGATGATTATGATAAAGTCAAGGCAAACTCATATCATTCTAGTATTGACATAGAAAATAATTGAATACAATTGATTTTAATAATAATTTAAATTAACAAAGTAAATAAGTCACATAAGGAAGCCAAAGACATTATTTCACCTTTTAGTTTCCCCCAAAATAGGAGGAAATCTTTTGGAAACTTATTTTTTTTAAGGTTGCTGCTCATTATAAGTACCATCACAGCCAAAATAATATTAAGTATCAGTTTTGGGAATACATTGAAGATTTCAAAAAATTCTACATAATTTTAAAATGTAAGACTTTCTCGTCCTTTGTATTAAACAAGATCAGTATGAAGGTGTAAGTATCAGATTCAGTTTTTTGTTGTTGTTGTTTTAATCGCTTTTGAATATTTACGTGACTTGTTATTAAAGTAAACAGGCTTTTAAACAGTGCTAAGGTATATTTATGTATGTTTTACACTGAATGTTTTATCACAAGCTTTCAATGAATTGTTTTATTATACCAAATTTATCATAACACAATATTTATTACATGTTCTTTATTCGTGTCGTTACACTGCTCAGTGAAAAATAATTTATATTTTCATGACATTTACTTGTTGATAGTAGCTTTTATACCCTTGCATTTTGGTTCTACTTTTCATTTTTTATCCATGAGGTTTTGTGATTTAAAGATTCTTACAACAGCCTTCTGAGTTTTATGCATAGAGCATCATAATACTGGCAAACTATCTCCTTGTGTATGAGGTCAGTAGTAGAAAGAAAATATGTCATTATTACAATAAATTAGAAGAAATATAAGTTATGGAAAGTTTAGACAAGTCTTAATTCAGTGAGAAATATATGAATACCTATTCATTTTTATATAAATTATCATTTTGTTGTTCCATAGTTATTGGAAGGATAGATACCCTGTATTCAGAAAGCAAATTAAGATGGATTATGATCAATAAATTTTGTTTCTATTCATTTTGCTGTGTCTCCTATACTAAATCAAATAGCATAAATAAAGAAAATACAATAGAATGTTCTATCTCTGGTAAAACTTACATTCAGAATTATAGACTCAATAATATACACAATATTGAAGTGTTTCCTCAGTCAACAAGGGAAGATTGGATTATGCTCAGCACATAGACTGTATTAAATATATGTCTAATTTTATGAATAACAGTGATGTATTCATCATCTATGCTAAATATCTACTAAATTGAGTTTTCAATTCCTCTAAACATACCATTACCTTACATGTTGGACAACAATTTGTGAAATCACATTCTTAGACATTCTCTTTCTTCCTAAATTAAATCTTAATTTTAGTTGTGATTGCCAGATGTTGTTCATTCTGAAAGAGGCCACAGAGGAGTTAAAGATTCTTTGAAGTGCCTAGCCAAGCCCTGATGAACCCTCTCTTTGTTTTTCTCCAAGATTAATGGGAATACAGGGGATGAATGTTAATTTAATAGGTAAGGGACTCTAGTTTCCCTTTCAGAATTTTCTCAGACACAGAAAAATGCCATCTATTAGTGTTCTGTTTCCATTAATGATCTATTCTTTACAAAAAATAGACCCAACTTCTGGGCTTCAATTTTTGTACTTTTTCTTTGTTGTTCCTTTATTCTCATCTGAGGTTACTGAGCTGCTGAGGAATATTATGTACTATATGAGAACTTATAACTTAGAATTCTATATTACTGATTCTGCTACCATCCAATCTCTTTCCTTTTCACAACTCACATTGTCAAACTCTACTAATAGATGTTTCCTTTAGCTTCATCTTTAAGTATACTATAGCATCAATGACAATAATGTAGTTAACAAAAATCATTAAATCAATAATCATACTTTTACAATGATTCTAAGTCAACTTGTTGTCCATGATGGCTTGAGGGAGGTATTTTGGATCAAGTTCATGAATTAGTTTTTTTGTTTTTTTTTTTATTGCTCAGTTGATTGTTTTGCTTATTTGGAATCCTGTGAAACTCATTGTTGAAATGTGAAAAATGACAAATGGAAGTGTTAACTCATTAACTTTGGCTCATGAATATCATAAGTCAATCACAGAATCTTACTATTGTAAGTTTTATGTCATTCTGTTTTACCACAGATATAAAAGATATTATTTCATCACCTCTTCCACTACTGAGAGCACAAAGCAAAATAGGAGAATAGGCTATTAGTGCTTCGACAACATAAGGTTAAACAATACTGTGGACACACCCCACAGTTCATGAAACAATATACTTGCATATTACAAGTCATAACAATTATCTAAGGCATGAATCAGCAATATGTTGTAGGTTTTTACTCTTTAATAATTATGCATTCTTTGAGAATGAAAATACTATCATATTCAATTTTCCATCTTTTTACACCCAGGGCTCATGCAGTGTATTTTCTCTAATATAGTGGGCATCAATCTTTATTTTCTGAAAGAATGACTATCCAGATTTTCCATAACTCTTCTAAGTAACAGAGTTATGTAGTTCAGTACTGAGCTATTTGGAAGACAATATTCTCTTTGAAGACAGATGCTTGGTCCAATTCATCTATGTATTTCTTTCACTTCTTCACACTGTACACTAAATGTACATGCATCCAATAAAACTTTTTATAACTGGATAGAATTAAAGAGTAGAGAAGGTATTAATATGGCCAAAGCAACATGTTCCTTCTTCGATCCATGTGGTTTAAATTCACAATGCTGTATTCATAAGCTGTTTTTGTAAACATAATTATGTCAAACACCTAGACATTGTGAGCTTTTGATCTTAAAAGAGTGCACCAGAAAATGTTCATAGTTTATAAAAAGTGGTTATTAAACTGCTTGGGGGAACCTAGGGTTATACAGAGTGTCCTGAAGGAAGAAAATGAAAATGAACAGTGGTGTGTCCATGATTCTTTCTGAAAATATTGGCTTTTATCTTCTGAACATATTATACTTATAAGATTTCATTTCTACAAAGAGTTCCTGGGTTTTTTAAAAATAGAAAACTACTGATATGAATCAACTCATCCCTGTTATTGGATAAACAACAGGGACTGGAGCCCTCTTATGAATAAAGAGTATAAACAAGAGTTACCACTTAAGGGTGATTACATAGAAACTCAAAGTGAAAACTTTGGTATTGATATGGAAAGTGAATGTCATGTTTTCTTATGGATTTTCAAAATAGTCATCAAACTACATAATGCTTTGAAAATTTAAGGTCTAGCCACAGGGGGGAAAATATTCAGTTTTTCAACATTAAATGTGTAAATGTTGTAAATGGACACAATACCTTTATTTTATTTTTCTGTAGTGCTGAGGATGGAACCCAGTACCCTCTGCATGTGAGGCAAGCATTCTATCTCTGAGCTACAACCCCAGAGCATTGAATATGATGTTAATCAAGTTTTTCATACAGGCCTTTCTCCCCTCCCCCAACAGTTCTTTGTGCCCACCTTCCCCCCACCCCCACCCCCATGCTGGGGGTTGAACCCAGGGCCTTGTGCATGCATGACAAGCACTCTACCAAATGAGTTACATCCCCAGCCCTCCCCACAGTTTTTATTAGTGCATTATAATTATATATAATGGTAGGATTTGTTGTCACTTATTCATACATGCATGCGATATTAACAACATAATTAGTTCAATATCATTCCTCGTATTTCCCCTTTCCCTCTGCTCCCTCTCCCTGATCCCTTTCCTCTATTCTATTGATCTCCCTTCCGTTTTCATGAAATTTTTCTGCTCATCTTTATTTTCCTTTTTCCTCTCCAACTTCTACGTATGAGAGAAAAACCTATGTTAATGGTTGGAGTTTGCTTTATTTTGTTTAACATTGTTCTCAAGTTCCATCTATTTCCATGCAAATGACATAATTTCACTCTTCTTTATGGCTGAATAAAAATCCATTGTGTATTCATAAAAAAAGAAAGAAAATTTAAGGTCTAGAACTAGCATAACAAAAAAATTTTGATTCAACAAGATCAAGGTCATAATTTCTGCAAGATTATATTTTAATGATATTAAAATAAGAACTATTTGATTTTGCAAAACAAATGTCTTTCCACTCCCTTGAGGATCCTAGGGAATAAAAAGTTCAAAATGGTAAATTCTTTAAAAATATAAACATTAACTTAATGAAAAAAATCAAACCTTCTCTTTCTTCTATCTGTTCTAGAGTCAATATATAATAGTTAATTTTTTATTGAAGGGATATTGCTACATTGGGAAGAAATGAATAGCCCTTGAGAAAGTATTCCTTTATTGCAAAGGTTTCATACTGTGCTCTGTGGAGTCTGTGCTGCTGTCTAAAATGGTCACTCACTACTTGTCACATGTGGCTATTGAACAGTTGAAATATGACCACTCCAAATTGAGATGTACTATAATATCATAATACACATTTCAGTTTTAATATTTAGCCAAAACTTTAAACATGTTATTAATTACCTTATGTTGATTACTTATTGAAATGGTAATATTTTGAATATATTGGGTTAATTAAATTTAACATTAATACCAACTATTCTTATTTTTCTTATTTTTCAAATGTGGCTACTAGAAAATTTTAAATAATTTCTAAAATTCACATTTGTTGCTCACATTACATTACCACAGGACAGTACTGGTCTAAAGGTTACCCTAGGGTAAGAGACAGATTTTTAATAGGAGAAAAACAAAGGCAGAACTTTGAATTCTACTTTCCATTTTCAACCAGATCAGTTTTGATTTAATTTGTTCCATATATTTGGCTTCTGCTTAAGACTTTAACCAAAAAAATTACAAACAATAAGCCATTGTTAATTGCTTCAAAACCTTTGTTTTCATTAATGAGACAAAATGTATAGAACACTTCTTATGAATCACTTATAATCTTCTCTTTCTCTCCTGCCTCTCTCATTTTTCTTGTCTCTTATACACCTCTGGGATCTGATTAAATGACTCTATATTTTGGTTCTCCTGGTAGAGTTTATAAACCAGTTGTCTCATTTTAATCATTAACAATATCCCCTTTCACTTATCCAAGTGTTCCTGTTTGGGCTATAAGTTATATGGTTACCCTAGGTCTCACCACCTCTTCATAGATGAAAACTCGGAGTCCCTTGCATCCTGCCCTCTCTACATGCCTCTCTACCTCCTGTTAAGGCTGACATAAATGGAATCAGTGTCTTTGTCCCTATCTGGGCAACTTAGAAATGCAGAGGAGTTAAAGCCCTATGACAGAACCATTGATCAATGGAGGCAGAAGCCACTGAATAAATTCTTTCTTCTGCTTTCTCCCACAACTGTCCCTTCTAAATCTGCTTTATAAATATTATGTATAACATAGGAGCAGTTCCATTAGTCATTTCTAAGAATCAGGCTATCAGTAGTATTAGTAGTATTTAACTTTGGTCAGCTCAATAATGTATCATAATACTAACTCTTCCTGCTTCCCTGATTTCCTGTCCTTGCCCTTCAGTCCTGCTACTTGAGATTGTACTTCTTAATAAAATTAGATATGCAGATGCTAATTCATAATAAGGAGGGGGGCAATAGAGAAGAATAGTATTACCTTAGTTTAAGAAAAGATAAATGAAGAGAGGGGAGTGGAGGGGACATGGGGATAAGAAAGATAGTAGAATGAAACAGACATTATTACTTTATGTATATGTGTGATTGCATGACCAATATGATTCTACAACATGTACACTCAAAAAAAATGAGAAATTATATTCCATCTATGTATGATATATCAAAATGCATAAATGCATTCTACCGTCATGTATAACAAATAAAAAATAAATATAAAAATTGTTTATAAAAAATAAATAAATAAAATTAGAATGTGGAGGACCTCTGCATTACATCTGGTTTGTAGTGAATATAGGCCAAAATAGAGCTTCAAATGGGAGGCTTACATATGTCAAGCTTTGCCAGGTTCTGTGTATCAACAGCCAACATATAAAATTTCTTCAGCTAGAGCTACTTGACCGTCATTTTAAGCTCACAGGTATGGAACTAATCCTGAATTTAAGCAAGATTCTTTAAGATTTAGGAAACTCCGTTCCAGCATTAAACACTATCTCAAGATCCTATGCTAGAGATCCACACCAAGACACATAATAATGAAAATGCCCAACATACAGAATAAGGAGAGAATCTTAAAAGCCACAAGAGAGAGGAAGCAGATTACATTTAGGGGTAAACCAATCAGGATAACTGCTGATCTTTCAACACAGACTCTGAAAGCTAGAAGATCCTGGAACAACATATTTCAAACGCTGAAAGAAAAAGGGTTCCAACCAAGAATCATGTATCCAGCGAAATTAAGCTTCAGGATTGAAGATGAAATAAAAATCTTCCACGATAAGCAAAAGTTAAAAGAATTTGCAGCTAGAAAACCAGCTCTTCAAAACATCCTTGGCAAAACATTACAGGAAGAGGAAATGAAAAATAACAATGAAAACCAACAACGGGAGGTAGTACAATAAAGGAAAAACTAAGCATAGAGGAAAAACAAATCATGTTAAGTATCATACATAACCAAATATGGCTGGAAATACAAACCATATCTCAATAGTAACCCTAAATGTTAATGGCTTAAATGCACCAATCAAAAGACATAGGCTAGAAGAATGGATTAAAAAAAAAAAAGATCCAACAATATGCTGCCTACAGGAGACTCATCTGATAGGAAAAGACATACACAGACTGAAGGTGAAAGGTTGGGAAAAATCATATCACTCATACGGACCCCGGAAGCAAGCAGGGGTGTCCATACTTGTATCAAATAAAATAGACTTCAAGCCAAAGTTAATCAAAAGGGATAAACAAGGACACTACATAGTGCTCAAGGGAACCATACACCAACAAGACTTGACGATCATTAATATATATGCCCCAAACAATGGTGCAGCTACGTTCATCAAACAAACTCTTCTCAAGTTCAAGAGTCTAATAGACCACAACACAATAATCATGGGAGATTTTAACACACCTCTCTCACCAATGGACAGATCTTCCAAACAAAAATTGAATAAAGAAACCATAGAGCTCAATAATACAATTAATAACTTAGACTTAATTGATATATACAGAATATACCACCCAACATCAAGTGGATACACTTTCTTCTCAGCAGCACATGGATCCTTCTCAAAAATAGGCCATATATTATGTCACATGGCAAAGCTTAGCAATTACAAAGGAGTTGAGATACTACCATGCATTTTATCTGATCATAATGGAATGAAATTGGAAATCAATAATAAAATGAGAAAGGAAAAACCCTACATCACATGGAGATTAAACAATATGCTACTGAATGAACAAAGGGTTACAGAAGACATCAAAGAGAAAATTAAAAAATTCTTAGAGGTAAACAAAAACTCAGACACAACATATCAAAATCTTTGGGACACTATGAAAGCAGTACTAAGAGGAAAATTCATTTCATGGAGTTCATTCCTTAAAAGAAGGAAAAGCCAACAAATAAATGACCTCATACTACACCTCGAAGCCTTAGAAAAAGAAGAACAAATCAGCAGCAAATACAGTAGAAGGCAAGAAATAATTAAAATTAGAGCTGAAATCAATGAAATCGAAACAAAAGAAACAATCGAAAAAATTGACAAAACTAAAAGTTGGTTCTTTGAAAAAATAAATAAGATTGATAGACCACTAGCCACGCTAACAAAGAGAAGAAGAGAGAGAACCCAAATTACTAGCTTACGGGATGAAAAAGGCAACATCACAACAGACTTCAGAAATACAGAAGATAATCAGAAATTATTTTGAAACCATATACTCTAATAAAATAGAAGATAGTGAAGGCATAGATAAATTCCTTGAGACATATGAACTACCCAGATTGAATCAGGAAGATATAAACAACCTAAACAGATCAATATCAAGGGAGGAAATAGAAGAAGCCATCAAAAGACTACCAACCAAGAAAAGCCCAGGACCGGATGGATATACAGCAGAGTTTTACAAAACATTTAAAGAGGAACTAATACCAATACTCCATAATCTATTTCAGGAGATAGAAAAAGAGGGAAAACTCCCAAATTCATTCTATGAGGCCAATATCACCCTGATTCCCAAACCAGAGAAGGACACCTCAAAGAAAGAAAACTACAGACCAATATCCCTAATGAATTTAGATGCAAAAATCCTCAATAAAATTCTGGCAAATCATATACAAAAACACATCAAAAAGATTGTGCACCATGATCAAGTAGGATTCATCCCTGGGATGCAAGGCTGGTTCAATATACAGAAATCAATAAACGTTATTCACCACATCAATAGACTTAAAGATAAGAACCAAATGATCATCTCGATAGATGCAGAAAAAGCATTCGACAAAGTACAGCATCCCTTTATGTTCAAAACATTAGAAAAACTAGGGATAACAGGAATTTACCTCAAAATTATAAAAGCTATATATACTAAGCCTCAGGCTAACATCATTCTAAATGGAAAAAAAAAACTGAAGGCATTCCCTCTAAAATCTGGAACAAGACAGGGATGCCCTCTCTCACCACTTCTATTCAATATAGTTCTCGAAACACTGGCCAGAGCAATTAGACAGACGAAAGAAATTAAAGGCATAAAACTAGGAAAAGAAGAACTTAAATTATCACTATTTGTGGATGATATGATCCTATACCTAGAAGACACAAAAGGGTCTACAAAGAAACTACTAGAGCTAATAAATGAATTCAGCAAAGTGGCAGGATATAAAATCAACACGCATAAATCAAAGGCATTCCTGTATATCAGCGACAAATCTTCTGAACTGGAAATGAGGAAATCTACCCCATTCACAATATCCTCAAAAAAAATAAAATACTTGGGAATCAACCTAACAAAAGAGGTGAAAGATTTATACAATGTTTCCCATAGTTTTTTTATTTAAAAACTGGAAAAAGAGAAAAAACTAAATTTGGAAGTTATTAAACAATACTTTAGTTCATGTAAAATATTTTATCATTTTGGAGTTGTAGAAAAATAATATATTTAATTTCTTAAAGAAACTAGAAAATATTTAGGAAAATGTTTGTTGTGACTAAATGGTTAATATTGTTGGTTTATAATAACAAGGTATAAGGGAGCATAAGAATGTCATTATTTTAAAGGGCTGCAGAGACAGCTATCAAACAACAAAAAGAATGATGCTATTCAAGATAAGAAAGTGCACTTACAAAATTAAAATTGTAACAGTGGAATTAAAAACTTCTTAGCAGACAATAGATAACACAGTTGCATTATATACTATAGATGATAAAATACTCTACTGGTGAAAGAATAGTTATGCAGATCAGTGGAATAGATTATAAACAGACACAGCAGTTGAGTACTTATATCTGATAAGAGTACAATTTCAAAGCAGAGAATAAAAGTTTTCATAGTCAATGAATGATCTTCATTACTTGATTAGCTTCTGAAAGAAAAATTAACTCAATTTTTTCATACCTTATAACAAAAAATATGCAATTGAAACTACATAAAGAACATAATAAATGAAACTACATGAAGAAAATAAATGCAGGCAAAATGTTTGATCTTTATGTGTGGAAGTCTTTCCAGGGATGATGACAAAGAAATATTAATTAAAATATTTTTAGTAAAACAATACTTTTGAATAAACAAATGTTTAAAATGTAATTCTTGCTTATTAAACACAAGTATTTTTTTTAACGGTACCTCCTCTACTCCATCTTGGATCTACCTCACTTTTTTAAGAATAAGCTTTTTTGTACTGAAAATTCATAGTAAAATAGAATATCTAATGTTAATCCATTACTTACTTGTATCTAGTTCTATTGTCTGTTCACTTTGCTTAAATCTTAACTATGAATGATTTGAGTCAATAAATTTGTACTGTATTTTGTGAAAAAAATACAATAAAAAGAAAAAATTGGGATGTGAACAAGATGTTGGGAAAAGTTTCCTTTGTATGATTCTGTGAGGGAGAAGAGTCATGGCAGCAAATGAGAAATTACATTGCAAGGAGAGTAAGGGAGGAAACAGACAAAGAATTAGAAGGTTTAGGCAGAGATAGTAGCTGATCATAGCTGCAGACCACCTGTACTTATTACTGAAGAAATTCAGGATTCACACAAGCATTACATCCAGTTTGGGGATTTAGTATGAGAGTATCTCCTCTTACACAGCAAGCTAGCTTTAGAAAACAAAGTCACTAAAAGACTCATTGAACTCTTAATAGTTTTATAACCAGAAGTCATCTTGAGAGGGCTCCTCTTGTTAGATAACAGACATGGGTAGCGGAAAACTCAAAGAATTTCAATGAGGACTCCCTGCCACATTGAGTACATGGGAGGTAGCCACACAAAACAGTTGTGGCTTGGAGAAGAGATGGTTATGAGTCCACCCTTTAACCCGAAGGGATCCCCAGCTGGAACAGAAAGTAGAAGATTGTGTGTGTGTGTCCTGTGACAAAAACCCAAATCTCTAGTGATGCTTGTCAAGAGGTCTTTAGTGGTGCAGTGAGGAACTAGATCTGATAGCTCCAGAACCAAGGGTGGCAAAATACTTGGTTGCCATACATCCTACTTCAACCACAGAACTCACTGGTTTGACTACCCCCTACATACACCTGGAAGCACCTTGGGTATATGCTAAGGCTTGGATATTTCCCAGTCCCCCAGATGTATGCAACAAGGGTTGTGGGGGATGAATAAATGCCTGCCAACTATGGCACATACAACACTGAAGCTGAGCTGATGAGAAGGGCTTGCTGTGGACCAGATATTGACCAAATGACTGGGTGTGTAGATTAAGGGCCTCTGGAATATCTGTCCATCTGCTAGAAAAGAAGTGTGCCCCAAATAAACATCTCATCTTGGAGGAATTCAATTTTTGTTTTCTATTTTATTTATTTATTTTTCTTTTTTAAATTTGTTCTAATTATACATGGCAATAGAATGCACTTTGACACATCATGCATAAATGGAGTGTAATTTCTCCTTCTTCTGGTAGTACATTTTGTAGAACCACACTGGTCATTTAGGCATACATGTTCATAGGGTAATAATGTCAGATTCACTCTACTACACTTCCTATCCTAGACTCCTCCCCTCCCTTCACTCCCCTCTACCAAATCAAAAGTAACTCTATTCTTCCCTATCCCCACCCTTAGCATCCACATAGCAGATAAAACATTTCCAGCAAAGGAAATAATCAATAATGTGATGAGTGAGCCTACAGAATGGGAGAAAATCCTTACCATATGAACCTCAGATAAAGCATTAATCTCCAGGGTACTCAAAAGACTTAACACCAAAAAACAAACAAACAAAGAAAAAACAAAGAAGAAATACAATCAATAATAAATACAATCAATCAACAAACATATAAAAATATTCAACATCTCTAATAATTAGAGAAATACAAATCAAAACTACACTGAGATTTCATTTCACTCCAGTCAGAATGTTAACTAACAAGAATACAAGCATTGATGAGGATGTAGAGAAAATGGTACACTCATACATTGCTGGTGGGACTGCAAGTTGGTGCAGCCACTGTGGAAAATAGTATGGAGATTCCTCAGAATACTTGGAATGGAACCATCATTTGACTCAGTTATCTGACTTCTCCATTTATACCCAAAGGATTTAATATCAGCATACTACAGTGATGCGGTCACATCAAAATTTAAAGCAGCTCAACTCACAGTAGCTAAACTATGGAATTAATTTAGGGGTCCTTCAACAGATAAATGGATAAAGAAAATAAGGTATATATACACAATGGAATACATTCAGCCTTAAAGAAGAATGAAATTATGGCATATGCTGGTAAATGGATGGAGTGGGAGAATATGATGATAAACAAAATAAGCCAATCCCCCAAAACCAAAGGCCAAATGTTTTCTCTGATATGAAGATGTTAACTCACAATTAGGATAAAATTTTGACTCAGTTGTATTTATTATATTTACTCCATGGAGCTGAATCTATAGATATTGAAGTGGATGAAATACCAGAAAAAGAATTTTAAATATGGTAAAAATGATCAATGAATTCAAAGAAGATGCAAATTAACAAATGAATGAATTGTAGAAAACAACACAGAATATGAAAGAGCAATTAAGTAGATTGATATTCTGAGAAAGATCCAAACAGAAATCTTGGAAATGAAAAGAACAATCAGTCAAATATATTTACTCTGTGGAAAGCCTCACCAAAGACTAAATGAACCAGAAGACATAATTTCAGGGCTTGAAGATAAGGTTGATGAAGTATCATATTCAGAACCTAGAAAGGATAAAGTAAACTATTAACATAACATGTGCAAGACCTCTGAGACAGGATTAAAAGATCAAATATATGTTATAGTAAACAAGTGTACCAAAATACAGATTAAAGTTATAGAAAATATATTTAGTGAAATAATAGTGGAAAATTTCCCAAAACTTGAGAGAATTATGGAGATCCAGGTAGAGAAATCATTTAGATAAACAGTGATGACTAGAAAAGAAACTTCCCATGTCATATTAGAGTTAAAATACCAAGAGTACAGAACAATAAGAGAACACTACAAGCTGCATGAAAGCAATACCTAGTCACTTATACAAGCAAACTAATCAGTATAACAGATTTTCTCAGCAGAAACTCCAAAGACAAGCAAGTATGTAATGTGTTTCAAAATCTGATAGAAAGCTGCCAATCTAAATTAATATACCTAATAAAAATATTCTTCAGAATTGAATAGGAGATAAAAACTTTCAAAGAAAGTATAAACTAATGTATTTAAAGGCCACTAAGCCATCATATCAGAAGATAATTAAAGTAATCCTAAAAATAGATGACAAAGACGAACACAACTACAAGAGCATGAGAAAGAATAGATCTATATAGAAAATAGATATGCAGGAGCTGGGGATGTGGCTCAAGAGGTAACATGCTAGCCTGGCATGCGCGGGGCGCTGGGTTCGATCCTCAACACCACATAAAATAAAATAAATATGTTGTGTCTGCCGAAAACTTAAAAATAAATATTAAAAAAAGAAAATAGATATGCAAATAATATTTGGAAGGAACTGATGTTAGAAAAACCATAAAATTAAAGGAATTAGTATATATTTTTCAATAATAATCCTGAATGTAGACCATCTTAATTCTCCAACAAAAATCCTCAGACTTGCATCCCTGCGATGAAACTGACTTGATCATGGTGTATTACCTTTTATTGTGTTGTTGAATTCAGTTTAAAAGTATTTTTTGATGATTTTTATGTTTATGTTCATTAATGATATTAGAATATATTTTTCTTTTATTTGTTGTATCATTTTTTATGCTTTTATTTGTACATCATAGCTATACATAATAGTTGAGTTCATTTTGACATGATCACACATGCAAGAGATTTAATTTATTTCATTTCAGTCCCTGAAGTCCCCTCTTTCCTCTCCCCACCCCAATTTCATATCCTCTGATTTACTGGTCTTCCTTTTAGTAATGTATTTATTTTAATTGGTGCATAACAAATACACATATGAGTAAAATTCAGTATGATATATTTAAACATGCGTGTAGAACAACTTTGTCAAATTCATTCTGCATTTGTCTCCTTTTCCGTCTCGCCTCATTCCCTCTCAATTTCATCTTCTATTCCACTGATGTAACATATTTTTGATATCTGACCCTCACTTTTTTCACCTTATTTTACTCTAGCTTCTACAAATGAAGGAAATCATTTAACCCTTGGTTTTTAGAATCTGGCTTATTTCACTTAGCATGATGTTCTCTAGTTCCATCTATTTACCAGGAAATGTTATAATTTATTCGTATTCATGGTTGAATAAAATTCCCTTATGTATATATACCACATTTTTAATCCATTGATTTATTTACAGGCATCAGAACTGATTCCAAACTTTGGCTCCTATGAATTGCACTACAATAAACATTGTTGTAGCTGAATTTCTCTAGAATACTGATTTTAGCTGTTTTGGATAAACACTGAGGAGTGGGATAGTTGGGTCATATAGTGGTTACATTCCTAGTTTTTTGCATTAGGTATCATAATGCCTCCAGCTTCACTCTTCTTGCTCAAGATTGTTTTGGCTTTTCTGAATCTCTTGTTTTTTCTAGTTCTGTGAAGAATTCCATTGATATTTTTATGGGGAATTCATTGAGTCTGTAAATTCCTTTTGGTAGCATTGACATTTTCACAAAAATTATTCTTCCTTTCCAAGAACATGAGAGGTCTTTCCACATTTTTTTTTAAAAAAGGTCTTCTTTAATTTCTTTCTTCAGTGTTCTGTAGTTTACAATGTAGAGGGTTGGTTAAATTAAGTTCCAGTTTTTTTTTTTTAGGTTGCTGTGAATGAAGTAGTTTTATTGATCCCATTTGCAGCAGAATCACTGTAAGAATCTAGGACAGCTCTTGATTTATGGATATTGATCTTGTATCCTGCTATTTGCTGAATTGGTTTATCAGCTCTAAAATTCTTCCAGTGGAATTTTTTAATCTTCCAGATACACAATAATGTCACCAGGAAACAGATAATTTGATATTATCTTTTCCTATTTGTATCACTTGTTTTATTTTCTTACCTGATTGCTCTGGCTAGAGTTTCAAGGAATATATTGAATAGGAGTTGTGTGATATGTCAGATATGAGATGTTCCTCAAAAGCTCATGTATGAGATAATGCAAGATGGTTTAGAGATGAAATAGCCTTATGAACCCTAAGCCAATCAGTGTGTTAATACTCTGATAGAAATTAACTGAGTGGTAACTACAGGTTGGTAGTGTATGGCTGGAGGAGGCGAGTCATTGGGAACATATCTTTGAGGTTTATATTTTGTCCTTGTTGAGAATATCACTCTCTCTTTCTCTGCTTCCTGGTGGCGTGTTCCCACTTCTTTCCTTCTCCTCACCCTACTGCTATGATGTTCTGCTTCACCTGAGCCCTGAGGAATGGAGCCTGCCAGTATGGACTGAGATCTCTGAAACTGTGAGCCCCCAAATAAACATTTCCTTCTTAAAATTGCTCTTTCAGGTCTTTTGGTTGTAGCAGTGAAAAAGTTAACTAAAATAAACTCTGTCAGTAGTACTTTCAAGTGAGTTTTTATTTTGATTCATTGTGTCTTTAATTTCCAGGAATTCTGATTGGTTTCTTTTCAGTATCTCTATTTTTTTTTTGGTCTTTCACTTCCTTTATTTCCTCTCTTAATTCACTCCTTAGGTCTTCCTTTAGTTCATTCAACATTTTAATATTCAGTTTTTATAGTTTTTCTTTGGAATTTTATCCTTTTGTTCCTTTGTTGAGGGATTATGAATTTTGGAGGGAGATTTGATGGCTTGTTTCCTCATATATTTACATGTCTTAAGTTTTTGCATAGTTGAGATGTATTTCTTTTTGTCTTTTATACATGTGTCCTTTTGTATGTGTTTGCCTTTTTGTTTTAGAGACTTCTCTTTTTTATTGTTGTATTATTAGATAAACGAAAGAGGGACCTGAGGTATCCTTCTAATTATTTCTACTTGGGGCCTTATCATTGGTTTGTCTTCTTTATTCTATGTGTTGAAATAGTTTTGAGGCTTGAGTGGAGTTAGTTCATGTTTGGAGTGAGGTTTGCTGTTACTTGACTGAGTTGTGAAGGT
Organism: Callospermophilus lateralis; assembly: GCF_048772815.1. Lineage (NCBI taxonomy): Eukaryota > Metazoa > Chordata > Mammalia > Rodentia > Sciuridae > Callospermophilus > Callospermophilus lateralis. The sequence goes on from NC_135325.1 coordinate 102,657,079, forward strand.
TGCTCAGCAACATGTTCGGTACTCAAGTGTCTCAATCACTTCCCAGGCCCTCTTAGAGAAAAAGGGCTTTCCAAGAATACCAATAACATTGGCAACCAATGTACAGCCCTAACTAAATAGCTGGTGTCTACCTTGACATATATAACACCAATTACAATCTAGAAAGGAAAGGTAGGGTCAGAATTTAACATCAGCACAAAAAATAAACAACCATGGACTAGATAAGTAGTTGTCTTCTACATCATCACTGTATTTATTATCATAACAACATGAACAGGGTAGGAATTATATCAACTATATAATTCTATCAGTGAGAAGAATTATAGTTTATTAAGTGAAGAGAAAACAGGGTAGGAAGGCAAGAGAAAGTTTGAAATACTTAAAAAGTAAACAGGAGAAGTGGGAACTGGGTAGCAAATAATGGTTTTAAAGAAAGAGTAACAAATAACCAAATGTTATTTGTTGACCAGGTTATTTGTGCCAGGTTGACCACTAAAGTCAAAATTTATCCCACTAATGTCCAACTAATGCTAACAGTGAACAGGGGAGAAGAAAGGAAGGATAATGAAGGAAAAATTATATGTATATGTGTGTTTATATTCAAACCTGCAGTGAGAAATATACTCACATCCCCCCCACACAATTATACAGAATGTAAAAAATAAATAACTTTTAAAATAATAGAAAAGTTTTTAAAATGTTAGATTTAAATTAAAATTTTAAAAAAGGAGTGGGTCTAAAAAATTCTTGATGAGAAATAAATCACTTTTTTCTTCTGAGATGGCCAAAAGTGTTGACAAGAATGGATTTTCATTGTTTACATTGTTGTATCCTTATTTATATTTATTTTTAGGCTTTGTAAACCTCAGGTCAAGGATTGTTAGAGTCTGTAAACAAGTCTGGATGGCGCCTGGCAAAATGCCAGAGGGAGTGGTTTGCAAAGTAACAAAAGCGAGCCATTAAGTGTGGAGATTCCTGATTGGTTGGCTGCTGTATCTAGTTTATGCTAATTAAGATAAGCTGTGCAAAATGTATAAATACCTCTGTTATCCTACAATAAATGGCTTCCATTCCTGCTGCATCAACGTAAACAAGTTATTCGTCACCCCCCGGATATTTTGCCCAGCCAGCCGGACTGCGGCAGACTCTAACATAAGCGCCATCCAGACTTGTTTACAGACTCTAACAAAGGATTGGGGCTGTTAAGGCCCACACCTTTGTGTTTGTCACCAAGCTGCCAGCTGTTGTGGCCAGAAGCCAAAGCTTATTATTAATTAATTGCTTTCAGCTTTCTGTCCCCCAGTATAGGATGAAATAGATTGGGGAGTGTTGACAAATGATGAACTCCCATAGTGGGGCCAGGGCAGAGTTCTAAGTTGGAAGTTTCTGTAATTAGGATTTATTTTTGCCTAACCTTTGGAACTTCTGTCAGTGGATATTTGAGAATTGATCCATACCCCCTATTGCTGGGGAGATACTAATCTCTGCTGGTTGTCTGGGTCTCAGGGGATTCCTGAAAATTCCACTTTTAGAGGAGTTTAAATCACTACAGGCTTCACATATATTGTACCACTATGGATGTCAATTATCTGGGATCAGACCTAGACTGCAGACGCACCTGTCTGAATGGTTACTGGTGTCTTTCCCATTGTTAGAATGAGACAACAGCAACAAATGGGGTTCTCTCTCCTCAGTTTTCCAAGCCCAGACCACCCCAAGCACATTGCTCTTCGTGTAAGTTCCAATTACACTGGACCAGACACACTCTGGACCCCATAATAGGTGACTACTGAGTCAAGTTGGCAACTTTCTTCATAAGTTCCCAATCTCCTGCCTCTGCTCACAGCCACATGGCTATTTAAAATTGGTTTCAAACACTGCATCTCTGGTTTCTGCTAGACTTTCCACCTGCCAGCCAATGAATTTTGATCACTTTAAATCACTTTTGACTCCACAATTTACCCCATCACCTCTGAGTCAGTTAATATCTCCTTCCCTCTCTGTTCCACAGGTTCCCCAAAGCAAATTTTATTTACTGGCTTTCCTCCTTCTCTGTCTGCACTCTCCCTCTTCTCAGCAGTGGGTTGATCATGCTGACATTGCCTCTGGTCAACCTGGCACATTTTTATGGTATTATTTCTTATATTTGTCTTAAAAGGTTCTGAATTTCTGTATCTTTGTGATATTTGTCACTGTACAATATTAAATTTTAGTATATTTCCTTAGTAACCCATGTTGGTGAGGAGCCGTCTGTCTGCTTTTGAAGTCTTAGGCCAAGTCTGAGGCTCCGGCCTTCCTGTTCCTGCTTCTGCCAGCTGCGCTGCTTGCTGGTGAAGAGAAAGCCACGACACAAAGAAGCACCAAGAACATGAAAACTAATGCTGAAAATAAGGCCAATATCAGTACGGCAGGTGCAAAGTGTGTGCCTGTGGACACTGCTACAGCCTCCAAGCCTGGGCTGAGGCCAAGAACAGCTCTTGGAGACATTAGTAATAAATTCAGTGAATAGTTGCAGGCCAGAGTGCTAATATTATCATCTCGTTTTTCCTGAGCCTTCGATGTATTTCTGTAGATTGGCTGTAGCCATAGCAGACAACTAGTTAAATATTTGTGTATAACAAAGTGACCTTGAACAAAGCAGAAAAAAGTCAAATCTTGGGCATACAGCAACAAAATATTTTCTGTTTGTGTAGTGGCTCAGGGGTGTGATAGCTTACTGTGGTGAGGCAGAAACACTTTTCTGTAAGGAAGGCTAGATAATCCTGTAGGATGAAAGAAAATGGACCTTTCAAATTTTAGCAGAAACTCTTTATCTCTCATGATTTAGATTTCAATGCAGAGAGGTAAACTGCCCCTCAACATGTGTAAGCACAGAAGATACATCATTCCTGAACCCACAAGTTTTGATACAAGTGTCAGAAGAAATGGAAGAATCAGCAGTAGAATCATAAGAAGCAGAACTTCCAGCAGCATAAGAAGGGGCAATTTTGGGAACAGTGTCTTATGTGGAGTGTCCTAGCATTGAAGAGTTATAATTGAGTTATTATTGTGCTGACAAACTCTAATGGATACCAGACTTACTCTTGACATGAAGATAAATATGCTGATGCAGACATCAGTGGTGGTTACTTGTAAAGATATCTGTATTCAGTAAATAGAAATATTTAGCATTCAAATCAGTAAAAAGTGTAGGCAAGTTGAAGATGAGAAAGCCAGGGCAAAATGACCCAAGTAACATATTCTGGAGCACACGGACATAGACTCTCATAAGTTAATGATTTTGGGCAGTGCTGTTGTCTATTTTACATTATTATAACAGAATGCATGATATTGGATGGTTTACAAAGAAGAGACAAGATGAAGAGATTTCTTATAGACCTGGAGGCTGTATAATCCAAGAATAAGGAGCTGTATCTGAAAAAATCCTTCTTGCTTTTGTCATCCCATGTCAAAGGCAGAAGATTAAGAGAACAAATGTGCATGTACATACATGCACACACATGGGAAGGGAAGGGGGGGGACCAAATCCGTCCTCTCATAAGGAACCCATAGTCATGATAACTAACCTATTCCTGTGGTGACAGCATTAATCCATTTGTGAAGGAGAAGACTTGCACTCTAATCACCTTTTGAAGGGCTCGCTTGCGACCACTGTTATATTGGGATTTAGTATCTAACATTTTGGAGGACAATTCAAACAAGAAGAGGTGGGACTATATGGAGGCTAATTATAGTTAAATGAGATCAGAAAGATGGAACCCTGATATCCTTAAAAGAGACATCAAAACTCTTCTCTCCCTGCCCCACCCCTGTCTCTCTTTTTGCCATGTGAAGAAACAGCCAGGAAGCAGTTGTCTACAAGCTAGGGAGAGAGATCTCATTGGATGGTGATTGATTTTAGATTTTCAGCTTCCAAAATTGTGAGACAGAAATTTTTGTTGTTCAAACCACCCAAGCTGTGGCATTTTGCTATTGCAGGCCAAGCAGACAAGTACAGAGGGAATGGAATGCATGTAGAAAAGTTAGAACCACCAGTTCCTTTGACACCAAGATACATTAAAAACTCAGATATGTACCACAATTGATAATCAGTGGATAATATGACATGAGTATCAACACAAGACACTGGCATTTGGAACATAATATTCTGCCTCAAAATAAGTATATATACTTCTACACTGGAAAATAATTCAATTTATATTAAAGAGTCACTATGTAAAATTGAAAGCACATCTTACAGCTGCTATGTACTCTGTGTATGCATAGAGGCTGATGTCAGTGAACATAGATAAACCAGCTCAAATTCATTTATCATTTCAAACTGTCAGTAAAGTTGCATTTTCATAGACAAAGTCAAATATGGATATCTGGGCTCCTACATTAGGAAAATAATTTGACCAGGGCTTCTTTTTAGTGAGATTATGATTTCTGTTGGAATGTATATCATGTTGAATGGCTCTGAAAGGCAAAAGTTTGTGAGGCATCAGCAGAGGGGCAGCACAAGGCTAATGAAAGCCTTGGGATCTCTACAGGATGACAAAAATTATAAAGAAAAGAGCAGAGGATTGCAAACTTGGGAAATTCAGGTCCGTGAACTTTTGCCTTTTACAAATGTCAGGCACCCTGATCATAAGATAGAAATGTAGAATATACTAGAATATAAACTTTTTGAAAAATGTATTATTTGTTTTTTTAAACTTTAAGAAAGAAAGTCTCATACTTTGAGACTCTATATTTTATATATATGAAATTTGGGGGACAATTCAAAGTGTGTGTGTGTGTATATATATATATATATATATATATATATATATTCCAGAAAATTTGAGCTTCATGAAAGAATTTTTAAAATTTCAATCCAGCTTTGGTAGTAAGAAGATAGAAACTAATTATAACATCAATGTTTACAGAATGAGCCTGTAAAAGGAAAGGGATGAAAATATTGGCAGTAGTTTGTTGTGGATAATGAGATAATTACAGGCTGTATAGTGGTAAGAAGTGCAGGCTCTCAAGTTAAACTGATACTGCCTGAATCCTGACTCTCACACAAAGTGTGGCAACTTAGGAAGGATACTTAATTTCTCTATACTTTCTTTCTTCATTTGTAAAAATGGAAATAAAAATAATATCATATGCTTCTGCTTTCATAAGCATTAAACAAATGGTAAATAGCATAGCATCTGATTGATAGAAAATGCTGAGCCATTATTGGCTATTATTTTCTTCAAAAGATTTCAAATTTTCTGCAACAAACATGTACTATATTATCAGAAAAAAGTTACATTAAAAAGCTATAACTCTTGAGGCTGGGGTTGTGGCTCAGTGGTAGCATACTTGCCTGGCATGCATGAGGCACTGGGTTCAATTCTCAGCCCCACATACAAATAAATAAAATAAAGGTCCATCAACAACTTAGAAATAAAAAAAAATTAAAAACCCTGTAACTCCAGTGAAGTTTTTATTATATATGGATATATATCTTATTCTGTGAATATTGCAATTTGGGATTTAGCTAGTTTCTGATGAGTACACCTGTTATTAGCCATTTATTCTGTTTTTCAACAAAAGTAATCTGGGTTCTTGACAAAGAATGTGTATACAATCTACATTTTAGTGTTCATAGTTCTTGCATTCTATTTATGGTAGTTACCAGCTGTATAGGACCCTTATCCAAGTTATTTGACCTCTATAGACAAAATTAAAATAGTAATACTAAACTTACATATTGTTTGTGGTGATCGTGTTAGATATTCACAAAAGGCTTTTTCACAGGGTTGGCATGTAATAGGGATTCAGTCAATATTATTTACCATGACCCCCACTTGACCTATAGCAGGTTAAATCAAGTGGTCTGCCCTGTACTACATTTTAGTACAGTTTTTCAATATAGAAATCAAATCCAGGATACTTGGTATATCATCTTTTTTTTTTAAAGAGAGAGTGAGAGATGGAGAGAGAGAGAGAGAGAATCTTAATATTTATTTTTCAGTTTTCAGCGGATACAACACCTTTGTTTGTATGTGGTGCCAAGGATCCAACCCAGGCCGCACTCATGCCAGGTGAGCGTGCTACCGCTTGAGCCACATCCCCAGCCCCTTTGGTATGTCATCTTGCCGATGATTTTATGCACATGATTCCTAGATATACTTAGGTTATGTGTCCAAAGCACAATTTTAATAAAAAAATAAAGCAAACATGGAACTTCTTTTAAGAAACAGCTCTAAAGTAAATTCCATACATGATGCAAATATGATTTGATTATCTCTGGACACTTCTCCAAGGGACACTTACTGTTTACTGAAATAAAAACCATGTTCAATCTAAAATTATACTCTCTTTGCAATATAATCAGCTTAAAGATGCAAGTCATGGAGATCTTTCACATCCACACTTCCAAAAAGATAACATACCAACATGTGAGGTGTGCAGGGGCTGACTATTCTTTTGATAGTGACTTATTTGGGCCTGAACACTAGAGTACTGCTACCATCATGGTATAATTAACATTGCAGGTATATCCTGTGAAGAATCTCAAAACATACTAATTTGTGATAACTATAAATTGTGAAAATGCAACCTTTGATGATATTATATAATGTATTGATATTTATAATGATGAGAAAAACTTCTTTCATCAATTCTCAATTATTTCTATTTTGAGCATAACATTGACATCAAGTTGCTAGTGATCAGTGTTTCAATGAAATCTGGCATTTTGTAAATAGGCACATCTCCAAAACCATAATGTTAAGTATCAATTGTGAAAAACAGAAGTTTATGTTATTTAAAATGTACTAGCACAGAATAAAGTCCCTGTTGGCTAGGCTCAAAAGAATGTAACATGGGAAATGCAATACCATAGAATACCAGGCAAATCTACTCCTACAACGTAAGTAGGGGATGTAGCTCAGCAGTAGTTGCTTTTTTATATTTATTTCTTAGTTATAGGTGGACACAATACCTTTATTTTATTTTTATGTGGTGCTGAGGATTGAACCCAGTGCCTCATGCATGCTAGGCAAGTGCTCTACCACTGAGCCACAGCCCCAGTAGTTGCTTTTTGTGAAATAAAATCAATACACTGGATAATGCTAACACCCCCCTTGTATTACTCCTATTCCAAAAGATAAAGACCCATTTTATTTCTGGAGTAGATACCTTAAGATTTCTACTAATGAACATTAGCAGCAGTGCTGCAATAAACTGAGCTATTCAAATTATCAGTCTTTTTCCCCTCTAAATATAAACTTCTGGTATGTATTGATTAAGGGCAGTGATCTTTGATGTCGGAGAGACCTTGGTTTGAATCTGGTTTTTATCAATTTCATATGACATTAATACATTATTTAATCTCAGTCTAAATTTTCTCACCTGTTAAATGCTAATAATATCTAAGTTTGTTATAAGGATTGAGTTTACATTTTCCTCTCAAACTCACTCATATACTTATTCCAAAATTTTACATTTGGAGTTCAATTAAACAGATATTATTATATTTCATACATTAGCATACATTATAATAATATCTGAAATATGATATGTCAAGAGCTTTGTAGGGTTTTTGAACAACCAATAAAAAAAAAATAAAAAATAAAACACAACCATAAACTTTGCAAATAAAAAAAAAAATAAAATAAAAAAAAATAAATTACTTTTGAACAACAACAAAAAAAAAAAAAAAACAGATATTATTAATATTATCCTACTAACCTCCATATTACCTTCTTAGCAAACTTCAACCCAGTCAACCAGGCCCTCCTGTATCATTTTTCTCTGTTCAATTCTGAGACACTGTATTCTCCTGTCTAACAAGTACCCTGATACTTCTCTGGCTCCTTTCAAAACCCACCTTCTTTGCACAATTTTGAGTCTTGATGTGTGTGGTTGAGGACTCAGTCTTAGAATTCTTTTCTTTCATTCTTTTCAGCCACATTAGGAGAGCTCAATTTTAGGATCCTTCTCTTTCATTTTTTTCTCTCTCCTTTCCTGACTTCTTTTCTCTATTTTAATGGTTTTAGAGGTAATTAAATTATAACATCATTGCTTTAAGTGCCATTAATATGTTTATGATTTCAAAATTTCTGTTTAAACCCTAGACCTTACTCATATATTTGTGTGTGATAGGTTCCTTGATGTTACCACTTAGATATGTCATACATAACCAAAAGTAAATTTGTCAATATGAATTACTGATTTTCAACTAAAATCAATAACAAAACATCTGTTGTTCACTCAGCTATCCTCAACTTAATAAATGAACCACAATAAATCCAATTCTTCAAACTGAAGGCCTAAATTTCATCATTGATCATTTGTTTTCCTTTATTCTCTACATGAAATGCATCATCAGCTTCTGTGGCTTTGTTTTCAAAGCAAATTCCCAGTTTGCTTCTATATTCAAGAGTACCATAGTGATTCAATTTGATATCTACTATCACTCTGGACTAATTCAAAGGCCTTCTAATAGGTCTCCCTGATTCCATTGTGAACCCTACTCATGGTAGATGGAAATTATTAAACTTCAAACAAGATCATATCACCTGCTTAGAAAACTTCAGTGAGACTTCAGTTGTTTTAGAGTAAAATCTATTCCTTATGTTGGCCTGGAGGTTTCTGAATGATCAAGTTCCTGGCCATCTCTCTATTCTTACTTAATGTAATCTTCCTTTTCTCTAATTGAGCTTTAACCAAAGAAGCCTCCATCGGTGTTCTTTTGTCAGAAAGTCATTTCCAAACCATGCCTGAAATGCCTTGACCCCAGATCCTTATATAGATGACTCCTTTTCATATCAGTCCAAAAAATTTTTTCTAACTTTTGAGTGATGAATATAACTATTTCATCACCCTGTTTAAGTCCTTTAGAGTACTTAATGTAATAAGTAGTAGCCTTGTTTATATTTTTATTATCTGTTTCCTCAAGGAAATATATAAAATAAATATAAGCTCCAAGGAATGATATTGTTCCATTTCTTCATTGCAGTATCTATGGAGTTCTAGGATACTTTTTGTGTTTTAGAAGTGTTCAATGTGTATTTGTAGAAAGATGGAAAATCAGATTAAAAAACACTTAGAACAATGGTCATGCTCAATAAATGGTAATTATAATTATCATTAAATGAAGATGAAGTTGGAGAAGGGTAAAAGAAGAAGAGAAAATGAAAAGAAAACATAATAAAACACAGTAAATGAAATAAAATAATATAAAAGGGAAAAATAGAAAGAGGAGAATTACAAACAGGGCAAGAACTTTCTTATTATGTAAAATTACACTTTTAGGTCTGGTGATCAGGATATAGTACACAGAATTATTAAAGGACTATTTCCATTAAGCTATGGAAAATTATAGGGGATAAATTTTAAAGTGACAAATAACAATAGATAGCCCTTTCATTGGATGGGATGTTTTGATATAATAGTAGCATCATTTCTCATGGAGAAGAGGCACTGAGGATTAAACTCAGGAGCACTTAACTACTGAGCCACATCCCCAGCCCATTTTTATATCTTAATTAAAGACAGGGTCTCACTGAGTTACTTAGGACCTCACTAAATTGCTGGGGCGGGCTTTAAACTTGTGATCCTCCTGCCTTTGACTCCCATGCCACTGTGATTATAGACATGCGCCCCACACCCATTATTTCTTATATTTGTAACAGGGTACTAATATCATCTACCTAATATTACATAGTCAGGAAGCTTCCTTGCAAAAGTTCTGATATCTCCACATCAACTTTTTTCTTCCCTGGAGAAAATAGCATATCTCTTTTTGACAAGTGAATAGCAAGAATTAGATGAAATAATAATTCTCTCTTAAAAGATTTCCACTCCCCGCACCCAAATATCATAGAATCCTCTAATTGAAGTATTTTTGTGAAACTACTGCTCTAGGATTCGAAAAATTATGGGTCATTTTCTATTCAAATGATTTCTGATTCAAGCATGTAAATCTCAAAATGTAAACTTCTAAGCAGGAACACTCCTGCATATGCGTTTATGTGCATTTTACATATTAGGCTTTATTGGAACCATAGTTTATATGTTGCTCTGCAAATAGTTTGAAACTGTTACTCTTTTTGTTGTACATGTTGACAAGGGTTCTCTCTTCTAATGTTTTATACTTCTTTTATTTTCAAAACTAATTCTGTAGACTTTTTATGATGTGTATTTCCTTTTATAATCAGGAATACTAAATCTCGTTTAATAACATGGAGCCACCATTAAATGACCTTAACATGAACTCTGCATCAAAGTTAATTTCAACCATTCTATCTTCTCCCATTCTTTGCTTTCTTCCTTCATATATTCAGACACAAACATCTACTATATAGAGATATCAACCTCTGAACAATCCCTTATATTAGAGTGTTGAAGAAAAGATCACATTCTAAACTGTTAAAAGGAGTATCCTCATTTGACTATCTTAACGTCTCTGAAAGTAACTGATGATGCTGATGAGGTATAGCTGAAAAAAATAACATTTTCATCACTTATCTTAATTCATTTCTATGAAAGTGTGTGGGAGATCTTATTATTCTGTATGTTAACACCTCAGGGAGTAGTCATGGCTATATAATTTTTGTTCCACGATAAAATTAAAGCCACTTAGTTTATGAATCCTATTATGCAGATTGCCTAACATCAAACTCTTTGATATGCCAGAAATGATCATTTTAAATATCCTTTGACCTCACTATCCATGGTGGACTCACTATTCAACCATTTGTTAAAGGTGCTGAGAGTGAAATACTTTTTTTTCTGTTATCCCATTTTTTTTGTAATGAAATTTCATACTCTATATCTTTAATAAGTGGCAATTTAACTAATTTAGTCCTTAAAGGCATTTCAGTAGCATACCATTCTGTATTAAATCTACTTGGAATTATACCAGCAAATAACTATAAGGATCTAAAGAAAATTATACACTAATCCAAACTCAAGGACAATAAAAATAAAGACATTTAAGCACAGTTTCCCTTGCTAAACACAACAGATTTAGAAATACAAACTCTAAGAAAACATTATCCATCTCCTTACTCCTACCGTTTTTCATTTTCATGGACTTTTGGTCTTTATGGTTCTAAATTGCTAGACCAATAAGATAGTAGATATCCAGTCTCTTTGGAAATGAATCCCATCAGGGAGCCATCAAATTTTGCAGACCTCAGAACTTTAATCATTTTACTTCCAACTCTTCTTCAGAAGATTTCAAGCAGCATGAATTTAGTAAGACTGTTACACCTGCTAGCCATAAAATGAGCAATGCAAAAGATTACATGTTAACTTCAGAGTAGGAATTAAAGTATTGTGAACAATGTGTTTCTTGAATGTAACACTTCCAATTGGAGATTATCATACAGTTAGTGAATCTTAGAGGCATGTTTTATTTTCATTTGTGTAAAGTCAAGTTTCCCAAAATATTTTCTTGTGAATCATTTGTTCTGAGAGATGCTTTGCAGGATAAAACTATGTGCACCTATGAAATTCTACTTTTGGGGTATCCTGCACTGGACATTATTTCTAGAAGATTCACAATATTCTTAGTATATTAAAGACAAAGCCATGGATAAGAAAAATACAATGTTTATCCTCTCAGATCTTAGATATGTACACAATGTGATTCTCGTTTATTTTTTCTGAAGGACTTTAGAAAATGTTGATTAAAAAACTTCTTTTCTAAACTGAAATAGGACATCATTGTTCATTTCAAACACATAGTCCTTTCCCTATATCTCAGTTAATTTATTTTTCAGGGTTTTTGTCTGAAGTTCACTGATGGTATAAATATACTAGTTCCTTTCAATACTGACCACTTATATATCAATGCAATAAAATACAAAGTGATATTACAACCATCAACAGCTCCCTTCATCTTCCCAGTTTACCAATAAATAGTCAAGGCCTCTGTTATTCTGAAAGTCCTTCTTTTGATCCTATTTTGACCCTCAAGGCAACGTTACATCTCCCACTTTCCTTTTATTGCCGCAGTGTCAAATGACTAATGGTTCCATTAATTCTACCTCATATAATCCTCTTGTATCTACTTAAATATAGCATATATTCTCACACCTCTGCCTTTTCTTCTTCTGATTTTTTTCCAAAATAAATCACATTTTTCCAATTTTTTTCATTTATTGAAATGACACAATATTGATCTTCATAATTTTCTTTTTAACACATATTAATTATAGAGTGGTGAGTTTTGCCATGGCATGTTCATACATGCATATAAATTGATCAACCAGGCACGATGGCTTATGCCTGTAATCCGAGTGACTCAGGAGGCTGAGACAGGAGGATCATGAGTTCAAAGCCAGCTTCAGCAAAAGTGAAGCACTAAGCAACTCAGTGAGACCCTGTCTTTAAATAACATACAAAATAGGGTTGGGGATGTGGCTCAGTGGTCAAGTGCCCCTGAGTTCAATCCCTGGGACCAAAAACTCCCTAATACCTCCCCTTACCTTTTCCTCCCTCCTATTTAGCTTCTTTATCCTTATTTTCATAATGAATCCCTCATTAACTTGCATTTTAGATATTACTGTGTGTACTTTTAGTCCTGCTTAAAAACTCTATTTAATTTTATCATTTCCCCCTTTTATTTATTTATTTATTTTAAATTTTGAGACAGGTTCTAAGTTGCATAGGGCCTCACTAACGTTAAGGCTGGCTTTGAACTTGGCAATCCTCCTGTCTCAGCCTCCTGAGCAGCGGGGATTACAGGCATGGGCCACCGCAACAGACTTAATTTTATCTTTTATTAACATTTTTTTCTATGTTTACTAACAGTAAAACCCTTGAAAGCAGAAGGTCATGAATCATTTTTCATATTATATAAAACAGGGTCTAACAAAACCTATGCATTAAATATGCACTTGCTGATTCAGTAAATGTCAATAAATTGAATTTTGAAGACAGTTCCATTTATTCTCATAAAGAAAGAGACACTCACACTCCAGGTTTTTTAATTATAAAATCTGAATTTACTCTAAACTTGTATTTATTTTTCTTTAGGTTGTATGATTTCATTTCTTTAGATGGTTGATATCCATAAATTTGTGATTTTATTGCACCGAAAGAATATATTTCCCTTCTAAATGTTTCATTAATGATCTTTCACTTGTATTGTATTTTTAATTATATAGCTTCAGATTCTTATTGTCTATCCTTTTTGGATAGCTGTGCTGCCTGTACCATTACATTAAGTGAAGACTGGCATGGCACTTGTACAAGGTGTAGGGTATTAATGAAAAAAAGGAAATTTGGGGCCATAATGATTAACATTTAAAACCTCATTCTCTTAATCTGTTTCTCTTCTTCTCTCTTTCTAGAGCTCATAATACTGCAAAGTTAAAATGTACTATCCAAAGGTAAAAAATAAATATCATAAAATACAAGTTAAAATACTGTGTTAAAGACTAAACACTATTTTCTTTGTTTTCTCAAAAGAACTAACAATGAGAACACCAAGAACAACAGGGAACAACAGGGCCAAAGCAGTGCTGACAGTAATGACAGCAAAGAACACAATATTTAGGGAATAGTAATAATGATCTCAGATATTTATGAGTTTGACAGTGAATAGAAATGCTCAATGCAATATTCCTAAAGGGGTAAAAAATGTAAGGCCAACAGTTTTCTGGATCATTGTTTTCTTTCTTCATCTGTGTCATGAATGATAGTCAATTAGAAACATAAACCAAAAGGAAACACAATCATTCCCTCAACTCAATTCTGAAATGAATCCAATTATAAAGTTACCTGCAAAATGTAAAAACCAAATTTTGAATATACACATCCACCAATAGACTAGTGAAAATGAAACTACATATTTTTTATACTTATCAGATATCAAAGTGATGTAAAACCAGAATAATTCTTGGAAAGATATTTAGCAAAAGATGCATTCTTTCACATTAATTCTATTCTAACATAAGTTTCCCAGAGAAATATTTCAGGTTCCATGAATGATAAGCTCATTGACCCTTCAAACTCTGTCCAAAATCCCCAGTCAACAAAAATACAACATAGTTGCCAACTCCAGGATAGAAAGATTAAAATAAAATACAAACCAAACAAAAACAACTACAAACCTCTTCAAGATTCTTTTGAGAAGAAATAAGCATGTCTCCCAAGATGACAATGTGTCCCGGTCTGTATACAAACACTGATCCCAAAACACCAACATGCTGAAGTCGTGGGAAGGAGCCCAGGCAGCAAAATAAAATCTCTCATCTCCCTGTGGGTCACAGAACATAAATAACATCAACACAGAGCTAATAAGTGGACTCATATTACCCTTTGCTATGGCTTTCAGGAAACCTTTCATCAAATTTATTGCCAGAGCTGCTGCACATTATTGTGTTCTTTATTAGGCATTCTTCTCCCTGAAGATTAATTCAGGGCTTTATGAAGCTGCATGTTCCAGAGTAATAGATGATTGCAAGTAAGTTAAGAGGTGTCACATTCACATCACTATAGACACACAGAATTGTGGTCAAATACCTGATGACATTTTTGACATAGTACATTTTCTTAAACTCACCATGGCAACTCTCTCTTTGGGACACTGCCAAAATGGGAATCTTTAAAGGACATTCAGATTTGAGAAAGACAGATAATGCAGATGGATAGCTGTAATATGTTCTCTCAACTACATCTATAAGATGGCAGTAAAAGCTTAAGGAAGTTGAAATATTCTGCCATATCACAGGGTCTTGATTCTTATCTGTTTTTTGTTGTATGTGCACCCCCCCAAAAAATAATGGATGGAACTGGAAAGAAAAAAACAGCAACCAAATGTTTTTACATGTATCATATACTAACTTCTTTTTTTTAAAAGAGAGAGTGAGCGAGGAGAGAGAGAGAGAGAGAGAGAGAGAGAGAGAGAGAATTTTAATATTTATTTTTTAGTTATCGGCGGATACAACATCTTTCTATGTGGTGCTAAGGATCGAACCCGGGCCGCACGCATGCCAGGCGAGTGCGCTACTGCTTGAGCCACATCCTCAGCCCATATACTAACTTCTATGAGGATGAATTAACACTAGTTTAAGTTGCACTTATGAAGCCAACGTTGAATTTACAATAACATGCTGACTTAAATGAGATTTTTGTCTACATGACTTCTAATCTTACCAATTCTTTAATTCATCCATTCAGTAACCATTGAGTGCTTACTATCTTTTACCTACTCTTCAGAAAAACAAACAGCATTTTCAAGTGAAAAAAAAAAAACAACAAAGCTCAGTTGATATTTTAGGTTCTATGTAAAGGACATATTAAATTTAGATTAAATTTACAATTTACATATTATTTGCTTTGCAGATAGATCTGTGTCTAAATCACTAAACACAATGTTGGCTAGATACTCTGTAAAATCTATTTACATATTCAATATAGAGAGTCCATCTGTATCATTTACACCTCAAAGTGGACTTTTGATTATGCTGTTTGATCGAATATGTTGACAATTCAAGTTTCCTCTTTATTATTTTGAATAATGCCTTCTGTATTTCAGTTTAAAGTCAAAATTATGTTTATATATATTTTTACTGATATTAATAACTATAGAAAACACTTTTTACCTCCAGTGCCAATAATATTTAGTCAGTTTTTTTTTCTGTGACCAAAAGACCTGACAAAAACAATTAGAGGAGCAAAGATTATTTGAGGCACATGGTTTCAGAGATTTCAGTATATAGATGGCCAACTCCATTGCTCTGGGCCTTAGGTGAGACAGGACATCATGGTGGAAGCATGTGGCAGAACAAAGCAGCTCAGAGCATAGTCACCAGGGAGCAGAGAGAAAGAGAGTTCCACTTACAAGGGGCAAAATATAAACTCCCAAAGCTTCCTCCCAGTGACCTACTTATTTCTAGCCACACCCTATCTGCCTACAATTACGACAGTATTAATCCATACCAGTGGATTAATATCCTGATTAATTTAAGGCTCTCATAACCCAATGATTTCACTCCTGAACTTTCCTGCACTGTCTCACATATGAGTTTTAGGGAGAAAACTCATATCTAGACCGTAATAAATATTGCCTTAAAGGAATTGTTTCACAAAAGCAACATGTACTTCTATAAGCATTTAATATGTGCCAGATATTATTCTAAGTGATTTACATGTATTAATCAATGTCTTTATGAGTTAGGTACTATTATGCTCACTTTATAGATGATGAAACCTGAGATATGAGTTCACACAACTAGCAAAAGGTATAGGCAGGATTATAAGCAAGGCAGAGGTTTAAGTATTAGTATCCATGTTATACTACCTGAAGAGAGAAATGAAGGTGGAGGAGAGATCCTATATTGTAACTTGATGATTTTGAATTATAAAACTCACAAATGTCCTGAATTACCTATAATCATGATTGACTGATATATTATTTGAGTGCTATATACAATTAAAAGGCCCTCATTTGGAATGAAAACAGAAATCATATTTTCTCATTATCCAAACAAGAGATTACTTTATGATTATCAGTAGTGTAAGGAATATAATTTTATGTTATCATTCTTAACTAGATGCATATAGTTAATTTCTCTATAATTCAAAAATTCAATGATTCATTTAGCTACAATTAGAAAAAAGTGTACCTGTAAGTGAAAATTATAGCCACATTATATGTTATAAAAATGGGAATTAAGGGAAACAGAAATGAATTGCCATTAATTAGTCTGAAAAAATACTCATTTTTCAAATTTGGTTTTATAGATTTTGGCTGACAACATAAACTGAGGTTGTGTGTAAGTGCACCCCTCCCCCCAAAAATGTATGGAATTGGAAAGAAAAAACACCAACCAAATGTTTTTACATGTGTCATATACTAACTTCTATGAGGATGAATTAACACTAGTTTAAGTTGCACTTATGAAGTCAACATTGAATTTACAATAGCATGCTGACCTAAATGAGATTTTATCTATATGACTTCTAATCTTATCAATTCTTTCATTCATCCATTCAGTAACCACTGAGTGTTTACTATCTTTTACCTACTCTTCAAAAAACAAACAGCATTTTGTAACTATTTATTTTTTTAAAAAATTCTCTTCTGCAAGCCATTTTCCCCCACAAAGACATTCTAATAATTCTAAACAGATTATTCATTGCCCAACAGGAAATAAATAATAAGAATGTATTTTCATGTATTAAAAAATTCCAACTATATAAAACTAGGCTATTTTGATGTGAAAATATACTGTATCAGTATCTAAAGAGTCCAAATAAGTTTGCTTTTTGAATGTCTGCTTCTAAATTTATTTATAAGCTTTCCTCACAGAATTCCTATCTCAGTGTAGAAAGTTTTCTAGGATTAAAACCTAATTAGGTTTTTGTTTGTTTGTTTGTTTGTTGTTCTCTCTCTTTTTTTGGTGCACATTGATTTTTGAGAATGCTGGGGTTCATTGTGGCATACTCATAAACGCTTATAACATTTTTTGAACAAATTCATTCCCCTATATATTACCCCTCCTCCCTCTGACCTTCTTCCTGTGCATGAATAGTCTCCCTTTTACGTTCATAATGCCCCTTCGTTTTTTGAGTCTCTTTTTTTAACAGATTTTCTCCAGTTTCATGTTAGAGTCTGTAAACAAGTCAAGATGGCGCCTGGCATTTTGCAGAGGGAGTGGTTTGTGAAGTAACGCCAGTGAGCCATTAAGTGTGGATATTCCTTATTGGTTGACTGCTGTATCTAGTTTATGCTAATTAAGATAAGCTGTGCAAAATGTATAAATACCTCTGTTATCCTACAATAAACGGCTTCCATTCCTGCTGTATCAATCTACACAAGTTGTTCGTCACCCCCGGTTATTTTGCTGCAGCCGGACTTCGGCAGTTTCATCCACTTCCCTGAAAACTCCATTGTGTATGTATCCATTCTTCTGTCAGTGGATACCTAGGCTTATCACATACATACCATGGTTTTATGAATTGTAGTGCAATAAGCCTGGCTATGCATGTATCCCCAAAAGCATGTCAATTTTAATTCTTTTGTGTACATACAAAATAGAAGTATAGCTGGACCACAGGATACTTCTATTTTATGTTTTGAAGGATCCTCCATATTGATTTCCTTAGTAACTACATTCTGATCAATAGTGTAGAAGAGTTTCCCTTTTTTCACATCCTTACCAGCATTTATTGTTATTTATATTCTTGATGATTGTCATTGTGACTGGTCTGAATATACACAAATATGTTCTCTGGCATAAACAGGCAGTATTTTTTTTCTCTTGTGCCTGAGTAGAATCAGCTCTGGAGTATCAAGGACCAGTGGCACTTCACCAGTGGCACTCCACCCTAAGGCATTCTATCCTTCACTCTGCTGGTGGCAGCAGGCAGCAGCTTGCACCTATTAGCAGTAGTGGCAGGTATCAGTGATGACAGTAAGTCTGGGGGGTCTTTCATCTTTGTGTGCCTATGCAATTTGGGGTGCACTGTTGGAAAGTTGTACCATGACTTTCTAAAGATAGTGTCCCAATAATGTACCATGATTTTCTGAAGATGTTTCCCTGGCATTACACACAACCTCCATAGAGTGAATCCCTAAAACATCACCTAGAATTATACATTAGGATATAGACAGTACTACTCCAGTGCCAATATGCTATGCTGATTCCAAGACTACTCTCTGTTTAGACTAACACCTTTGCATAATGTTGATATCTGAGTTAGTTGTTTATTCTTGGATCTCTACCTTTGTTGTTGTTGTTTTGCTGTTTATTCCTTTCACCACTACTCTTACATGGCCAGCTTTTCAGTGCTGTGACACTTTCTTATAATCTCTGCTCCCCTCAACAATGCCTTCAGGTTTTATTTTTTCTCTGATTCTGTTTGAAATTAACATTAAGCACCTTTCCATATTCATGCACTTCAAAGAGTCTCTGCTCTCCAATTCCTTTTTGTTTCTATCCCCTGGAGGAGCTAATGATCACTGAGTGCTTTCACTCTGCTGTCTTGGAATCCCTCTCTAATTAGTTCTTACTAAGATTCTCTTGTACAAGCTTATTAACAGAACTGGCTTGTTAGTCTGTAAATATACTAGGATACCTTTATTTTTACATTAGTATTAGTATTTAGTTACCATTTTTTTATGAATTAAAGTGGAAAAACTTCATAAACTTTCATAAAATGACTTGTGCTTTTTAGACCTAACACTATATTTACATATTCTTAGGCATCAGGTATTTCCCTAAGCCTATATCAAATAAAAAAATTGAAAACAAATAAACAAAAACCTTAGAAACCCTGGAAATCAGGGCAGATAAAGGCCTGCATCTATTCCTGTTGATAAAAAAAAAAAGTTTCCCTTGTTTATAACATTATACATTTCTGAAATTTGTGAAGCAGTAAGACTTTAGAGGTTTGGATGCTGACATGAAAAATACATAAATCAGTTGTTATACTAGTGTCTTAACTATTATGACAGAGGATTCTATTGAATCATATCCATTAATTTGAAATATTCTTTTAATAATATCTCATCAACTTTGCTCTTCAAAAAGAGCAAGAAGTAATAATGGTATTTGACTTTTGGAATGACAAAATAAAGTGCTCAACAAAAAACATTGACAAAACTGTTCAAATCTATCAGAAACTGGTATGTCCAGACTCTGGAAAGTTTCAAAGAACATACAACAAACAAAGAAAAATCATTTAAGAAAACCTAATAAATCTCAACAGGGACAAGGAAGAATATGACATATTGTCCTGGGACAGCTGCTCCTATTCCTAAGTCCTGGATCACTATCATTTTAATGCTCCCTATGCAAGGCAGGGCATGAGAACTTGGCAGTCTTACTATGGAAAGCTAGCTGTCTTTGCTTAGAATGGTGGAATGTGATGGACATCATTATCAAAAGCACATGTATGAAGACACGAATTGGGCGCACTATAGAACATTCTTGACAAAATGTTCCAGGAGGATGAAATTTTAAAAAAGTGAAAACAAGCATAGGGAGGAACTACACTAAAGGAATCTTTAATTAAAGGAGAAACTAAATCAATTTAAAAGCCACAAATAAACAAAAATGACTGGGAAATACAAATCATATCTCATAAACAACCTTGAATGTTAATGGTCTAAAGTCATCAATCAAAACACATAGACCGGCAGATTGGATTAAAAAGGAAAACCAAACAATATTCTCTCTCCAAGAGACTCACCTCATAGGCAAAGACATCCACATACTGAAAGTGAAAAGATGGGGAAAAATATTATTCGTATAGATTGTGCAAACAAGAAAGGTTTTCCATCATCATATCAGATAAACTGGACTTCAAGCCAAAGTTAATCAAAAAGAACACAGAAAGACATTTCATACTGCTTAGGGGAATTATACATTAGCAAGACATAAAAATTTTAAGTATTTATGCCCCAAACTGTGGAGCATCTACATAAATCAAACAATCCCTTCTCAATTTGAAGAACCAAATACATCACAGCACAATAATACTGGGTGACTTTAGCACACTTCTCTCACTAATGAGTAGAACTTCCAAACAAAAACTAAACAAAGAAACTATAGAGTTAAATAATACAATCAATAATTTAAACTTAATAGACATATATAGAATATTTCATCTATTACTAAGTGAATATGCTTTTTTTCTCAGCAGCACACCGTTTCTTTTCTAAAATAGCCCATATCTTAGGCTACAAAGTAACTCTTAGCAAAAAATAGAATACCCGGCATTCTATCATATCACAATGGGATGAAATTAGAAATCAATGATAAAATTTTTAAAAAAGAAGCTGACACCTGAAAACTAAATAATATGTTATTGAATGATGAATGAATAGCAGAAGAAATCAGGGATGAAATAAAAAATACTTAGAGGTAAATGAGAACACCAATAAAACATATTAAAATCTCTGGAAAACTATGAAGGCAATCCTAAGAGGAAAGTTCATTGCAGTGAGCTCATTCATTACAAGAATAGAAAGTCAACAAATAAATGACCTAACATTATATCTCAAAGCCTTAGAAAAAGTAGAACAAATTCACACCAAAAGAAGTAGAAGACAGGGAATAATTAAAATCCAAGTTGAAATAAAGGAAATTGAAACAAAAGAAACAAATCAAAAAATTCAAAAAAAAGGTTGGTGCTTTGAGAAAATAAATAAAATTGATAAACCCTAAGACATACTAATGAAAAGAAAGAGAAAACTCAAATTACCAAAATTCATGATGGAAATATCATGATATACACTACTGAAATACAGAAGATAATTTAGAAACTATTTTGGAAATTTATACTCTAGTAAAATAGAAAATCTTGAAGACATCAACAAATTTCTAGAGACATATGACCTACACAAACTGAATTACATGGACATACACAATTTAAACAGACAAATTTTAAGCAATGAAATAGAAGACACCATCAAAAGCCTACCAACAAAGAAAAACTCAGGACCAGACAGATTCTCAGCTGAGTTTCACAAGACGTTCAAAGAAAAATTAACACCAGTGTTACTCAAATCATTCCATAAGACAGAAAAGGAGGAAACCCTTCCAAACTCATTCAATGAAGCTAGTATCACTGTGATACTCAAACCAGACAAAGACAAATCAAGGACAGAAAACTTCAGACCAATATCCCTGATGAACATAGATGCAAAAATTCTCAATAAAATTCTGGCATATTGCATACAAAAATAAATTTAAAATAGTGCATCATGATTGAGTAGGGTTCATCCCAGGGATGAAGGATTGGTTCAACGTATGAAAATAAAAAAAAAAATTCATCCCATCAATAGACTTAAAGATAAGAATCATGTGATGATCTCAATAGATGCATAAAATGCATTTGACAAAATATAGCATCCTTTTATGTTCAAACCACTAGAAAAACTAGGCATAGTAGGAACATACCTCAATATTGTAAAAGCTGTCTATGCTAAACCCAAGGCCAACATCATTCAAAATGGAGAAAAATTGAAAGTATTCCCTATAAGAACTGGAACAAGACAACTTTTATTCAATATCATCCTTGAAACTGTAGCCAGAGCAATTAGAAGAAAGAAATTAAAGGGATACAAATAGGAAAAGAAGAACTCAAACTATCACTGTTTGTTAGTGCCATAATTCTATATTTAAAAGATCCAAAAAATTCTACCAGAAAACTTTTAGAATTAATAAATGAATTCAACAAAGTAGCAGGATATAAAATTAACACCACAAAATCAAATCCATTCTTATATATCAGTGATGAATCTACTGAAAAAAAATTAGGAAAAGCACCCATTCACAATAGCCTCAAAAAAAAATCTGGTAATCAATCTAACAAAAGAGTTTAAAGATCTCTACAATGAGAACTACCAAACACTAAAGAACCAAATTGAAGAAAACCTTAGAAGATGGACAGATCTCCCATGCTTTTGGATAGGCAGAATTTATATTGTCAAAATGGCCATACTACCAAAAAGTTTATATAGATTTAATGCGATTCCTAATAATATCCCAATGACATTTTTCATAGAAATAGACAAAGCAATCATGAAATTCATTTGGATAAATAAGAGACACAGAAAAACCAATGCAATCCTCAACAAGAAAAGTGAAGCTGGAGTCATCACAATACGAGACTTTAAGTTATACTAAAGAGCTATAGTAACAAAAACATGGTTTTGGCACCAAAACAGACACATGGACAATGGTACAGTATAGAAGACACAGAGAAACCCACATGAATACTGTTATTTCATGCTAGACAAAGGCACCAAAAAATACACTAAAGAAAAGATAGTCTCTTCAAAAAATGGTGCTGGGAAAACTGGAAATCAATATGTAGCACAATGAAATTGATCCCCTATCTCTCACAATGCACAAAAATCAATTCAAAATAGATGAAGGACTTAGACACTAAAGCAGAGACCCTGCATCTAATAGTAGAAAAAGTAGGCCCAAATCTCTACCATTTAAGCTTAGGAACTGACTTCCTTACAAAGACTCCTAAAATGCAAAAATTAAAATTAAGATTCAATAATGGGATGGAATCCAGCTAAAAAGCTTCTTCTTTCCAAACAAAACAACAAGTGCGTTTGATTCAAATGTATGTCAAGATCATTGTATTGTCATGAGCAATTAATTTAAAAAAAAACGTGAATAAAGATCCTACAGAATGGGAGAAAATCTTTACCACATGCACCTCAGATAGAGCATTAATCTCCGGAATATATAAAGAACTCAAAAAACTTAACACCAAAAAATAAATAAATAAATAAATAACAAGAACAAAAACAAAAAACAGAACCAAATCAATAAATGGGCTATAGAACTGAATGGACACTTCACAGAAGAAGAAATACAATTGATCAAAAATATATGAAAAAGTGTTCAACATCTCTAGCAATTAGACAAATGCAAATTAAACCTATTCTTAAATTTCATCTCACTCTAGTCAGAATGTCAATTATCAAGAATATAAGCATGGACTGGGGTTGTGGCTCAGGGGTAGAGTGCTCACCTAGCATGCATGAGACACTGGGTTCAATCCTCAGCACCACATAAAAATAAAATAAAGATATTTTGTTCTCCTGAAACTAAAGCATAAATATAAAAAATAAATAATAAGTGTTGGTGAGGATGTGGAGAAAAATATACCCTCATATATTGTTGGTAGGACTGCAAATTGGTGCAACCATTTTGGAAAGCAGTATAGAAAATGAGCATACTACAGTGATACAGCTACATCAATGTTTATAGCAGCTCAATTCACAAAAACTAAACTATGTAACCAATCTAGGTGCTCTTCCACATATGAATAGAAACCTTGGTATATATTCACAATTGAATATTACTCAGCCTTAAAGAAGAATGGAATTATAGTAATTGCTTGTAAATGGATGGAGCTTGAGAATATCATGCTAAGTGAAATAAGTCAATCTCCAAAACAAAAGGCTTAATGTTTTCTCTGATTTGTGGATGCTAATTCACAATAAGGTGGTGTAGCTAGGGTAAAATAGAAATACTTTACATTAGACTGAGGGTAGTGAAGGGAAGGAGGTGGTATGGGGGTAGGAAGGATAGTAGAATGAATCGGACATTATTACCCTATGTGTATATATGATTATACCACCAGTGTGATTCTGCATCTTGTACAACCAGAAGAATTAGAAGTTACACTCCATTTATGTATGATTTGTCAAAATGCATCACTGTCAGTATAACTAATTAGAACAAATAAAAAGAAAGAACTAAAGAAATGTGCTTTGATAATTATTCACTTAATAGAGAATATAAATATAGTGACTCATTTGTTTTGTTGAAAAATACAAAGTGAAAATTTTATAGTTGAAAATTATAATATGTTATAAAAATTATTTAGAGGAACTCAAAAGTAGGTTTCAACTAACAGAGGAAAGAATCAATCAGTGTAAAGATAAAATCAATAGAAATTATCCAATCTGAAGAATTACAAAAGAGACATTAATAGATGTCTCATAGATGTGCAGAAAATGTCAACTACACTCTTATATACGTAATGAGATTTGTATAATTAGGACAGTGACAGAAAAAGGCAAAAAGAAAATTTGAAGAAATAATGGCCAAAAAGTTCCAAAATTGAAGGAAAATATTAATCTGGCTACCAAAGAAGTTGATCAAAATCTTCATAGATTAAAAATAAAAAGACACATGTCTATACCCATAGACAAACAGTGGAAGATAAAGGTAAAGACAGAAACTTGAAAGCTGAAAGATAAATATAACTCATTACATTCAAAGGAACTAAGATCAACATCTGATTCCTTTCTTGGCTCGGGGTGCCAGGGATTGAACTCAGGGGCACTCAACCACTAAGCCACAGCTCATTCCTTTCTTGTATTTTATTAGGTACAGAGTTTCACTGACTTGCTTAGTGTTTTGCTCTTGCAGAGGATGGCTTTGAAAACGCAATCCTCCTACCTCAGCCTCACAAGATGAAGGGATTATGAGTGTGAACTACTGTGCCTAGCTTCACCATTTGATTTCTAATCAGGAATAATGTGGATGGAGGTGATTAGCCTCTTCAATATGTAGGGGTAAAATGCCTGCTAAGTGTTCTTTGTCCAGTAAAATTTTCCATCACAAATTAAAGTGAAAACCATCATTTGTACATAAGCAACAATTGAGAAAATCTATTGCTACCAGATCTGCCCTATAAAAATAATAATATTCTTTAGGAAAAAATTAACAGCATGTATAAAGAAATGAAGAGAACTAGTAACAGAAAATATGTAAATATAAAAGAATATAAATGTATTCATTTTCTTCTAGTAACTGTTTTAAATGACAACTGTATGAAACAATAATTATATATCAGATAACTATAAAACTGTATTGATGGTTTTTAACAAAATACAATATATAGGACAATAAAATTCTAAAGGAGTGAGATGAAAATAGAAATGTATTGAAGCAAATTGCCTACATTTACTGAAACTAAGCTTGCATGAATCTGAATGCTTTAAGGAAAACTATTGTAAGCTCCTAAGGATTGAATTATACTACACTCAAAATTCACATATTGCTGCCCTAACACCCAAAGTGATTGAAGTTGGAGACAGAGCTTTAGGAAGTAATTAGAATTATTTGACATTTTAAGGGTGAGATTCTAATCTGACAGAATTGTTGGCCTTAAAAGAATAGGAAGACCTCTCTTCACAGGCTTATTCCAAAGAAAGGCCATCTGAGTCATAGTGAGAAGTTGGCTGCCTTCAAGTCATGAAAACAGTACCTACCATAACCTAACCATGTTGATAATCTTATCTTGAACTTCCAGATGAGAATGGAGAGAAAGATAATCTCTTTTGTATAAGCCACTCCGTCTATGCTATTTTATTATGGCTGCTCAAGCAAACTAAGACATTAGTTCTAGAGTAATTGTTATCTATGGTTTGCATACACTTTGAATATGTTTCCAAAGTGTTCACATGCTGAAATGTAATACCTATAGTGAGGAATTAAGAGGATGAAAAATTATCTTGACTATGTTTAGAGGCAGGGTCTTTGGGAAGTGATTATGATAAGATTATTAGCACAGAGCCCCTATGATTGAATCCTGGTTACTTTAAAAGTGGTAGAAAGGGTTCTTCCATGATGATATTCCTCCTAATCTGAAGCCCCAATGAATAGAGCCAGCCTTCTACAGATAAGACCTCTGAAACTGGACCAGCGGGATGCTTGGCATTCCCGGGATCTGAGTTGCGGATAAAGGTGATTTGCATCCCTGACTGGGATTAGCTGCTTTCCATTTTGCTTTGACTGAAGCAGGTGGGTGGAAGTACAGGATGGCAGTGGCTCTGCGTTGGTGGCATCTGCGGGTGGCTGTCGTGTGCTCCAGTAACCAGAACCGGAGCATGGTGGAGCACCGCCTCCTGAGGATTCAATGTCAGGTCCTTTGGAACAGGAGCTCACGTGAGGCTTCCAGGACCAGCACCTGGCAAGCAAAATGTTTATGATTTCAGAACCACATATGATGAGATGTTCCACGATCTTCTTAGGAAGGATGAAAACTTCTATGCACAGAATGGCATTTTACATATGTTACACAGAAATAGGAGAATCAAGCTCCAGCCAGAAAGGTTCCAGGACTGTGAAGATGAGTTTGATTTGATCTTCACATGTAAAGAGCTAGTCTACGACCAGGTGATGGAAGTTCTTAATTCCAGAGAACAGGTAACCTGCCAGCCATGCACGTGATCAACGTGGACATCGTGGACAACCATAGAGAGGCCACCCGGGGATGGCTCATTATTTGTGAGATCTGCCAGTGTATCCAGCACTTGAGTGACATGGAGAATGACATCAATGGCCTGCTGCAAGCTTTGGAGAAGAAGACTGGCAAGGCTTTCCTGCACACTGTCTGCTTTTACTGAAGATGGCTGCCTCACACCATCCAAAGCCACCTTCTTGAACTTTCTTTCTTTGAGGGGGTTCTGGGGATTGAACTTGGGGGCACTTGACTACTGAACCACATCCCAGCCCTATTTTGTATTTTATTTGGAGACAGGCTCTCACTGAGTTGCTCAGCAGCTTGCTGTTGCTGAGGCTGGCTTTGAACTCGCAATCTTCCTGCTTCAGCCTCCTGAGCTGCTCTTTTCTTAATATATTTTTTTTCCTTCCTGATATCTTTTTCTTTTAGATACTTGGCCAGTGGACTGTGATATTTTGCAAACGTGATATATGGAAAAAGAAAATGCGCATACGTACCAGATTAAAACCATTTGTTTTTTCTGTTTCATTTTTATTTACAAAGAAGATATAGATTATAAAGGGGTTTTTCTTTAACCCAAAAAGAAAGAAGGATATGATACATCCCCTTAACATATGTGTGTATTTATGCCTCTCTTTCCTTTTTTTCCCCTCTTAACTTCCTGCATTAAAGAATTAAATAAGTACTTAACTGAAGCAATGAGTTATGTTAAGAAGGAACCTGGCCAATAAATAAATAGATGCCAATAAAAAAAAAGTGGTAGAAAGAGCACAAGAGACAAATATGCTCTCTGTCTTATGCCCTGTGATGCCTTGAAGCACTTAGGAACTCTGCCATCAAGTATGTCATCCCAGATATAGACCCTTGGACCTGTAGAACATTATGTGAAAATAGTCCTCTTTTCCTTATAACTCACTAAGTGTGTGCTATTGTGATATTAGAAACAGAAAATGCACTAGTACAATAACCATTAAGAATATAATTGAAAAAATGTTGAAGGCAAAGAGAGGATTTATTGTAGGTCAGCAAAAATATGCTTATGCAACCAAAAATCAGTGAAAGAAAAATAGAGGAATAATGATGATAGATATCCAGAAATGTTAAATGTAAACTAATATACATAAATTCTCAACAAAATACTTTTATGCTGCATCAACAAAACTTTGAAAATTATTATATACAATGTTCAATTATCCCAGGAATGCATAATTGGTTTAACCTCTAAAAATCAATTTAAATACCAAATTAATAGAAAAAAACAGATAAAAACCCACATGTTCATCAAATTAAAAAAATGGACAAAATAAAACATTAATTCATAGTGAAAACCTTCAGCAAACTAGTAAAGGAAGTGGAACTGTTCTACCCAATAAAGGCCATGTTTTTAAAACCTCCAGTCAAAATTATGCTTAATGGTAAGAAGCTGATGGGGAATGATGCTAGGATGTCTGCTTTTACCACTTGTATTCAATATTATAGCACTGATTCTGGTCAGTGAAACAAAGCAAGAGAAATAGAGGAAAGAGAGAGAACGTGAGAGAAAGAGAAAATGTAGACTGAAAAGGAAAAAAAAAGTTTACTCACAATTGACTTGACACTGAATGTAGAAAATTCTAAAAATACACTCACAAATAATAACTATTAGTACTAACAAATCTGTCCAGGAATGTTGCAGGATATAAGATATATAAAAATCTAATATTTCTTTTACTGTAGAAATAGACAATTTGAAAACAAATGAAAACAATTCCATTCAAAATATCATGAAATAAAAAAAAATTTAGAAATAAGTTAAACTAGTATTTTACTAGACTTGCGCAATCAAAACTACAGACCACTGCTGAGAGAAATTAAAGATGATCTAAATAAAAGCAGAGAAAATCTATGTTTATTTGGAAGCTCGGTAGTGTTAAAATTGAATTTCTCCTCATATTGATCTATAAATTGAAAGTGATTCTTAGCAAATTGTCACTGAAATGGCAAAGTAGATAAATCCAAATCTGTCCCTTCGCAAAAGTAAAGAATAAACTGGCACAATATCAGAATCAACTCTCTCAGACTCTATAATCACATGAAATCTTGCAGCAACCAGTGAAATACAGAAGAAAAACGTCCTGAATTTAAAATTTATAAAAACGTGAAATTTTCAATTAACTGTTAATGTCCCCATCTCCACTCTAGTTTGAAGAAATCAGTCTACATTTTCATGCAGCTCACTGAAATTGGAGGAAGCAACATAAAACTTATTCTCAAAGACTCAGGCTTGAATATTTTGACCTATGTGATGACTCCCTGAAGGATATGATCCCAAAGGCCTGCATTTTTTTAGCCTGACACAAGCCTTCTCAAGGTTCAGGCAGCATCTTGGATAGCACTAAAGTAAATAAATTATACACTGTTTTTCAGAAGCTTTCAATAACATTCATGGAAAGTAATGAAAAGACCAAATCTAGAGAATAAAGAGAATAAGGAAATAGATGATTTCAGGAATAAGGTCACTGAAAAGTACCTATATATTCCAGGAAATTCGGAAGAAAAAGGGCGTGTCCAGTAATGAGAGCATGACGACTGAGCACCTGAGAAGACACTGTGCTCTCATCTCTAGCTGACCTTAAGTTTCTGTGTAAGCAGGAAATAGAGGCTGGGGCAGA
This sequence comes from Callospermophilus lateralis, assembly GCF_048772815.1. NCBI lineage: Eukaryota > Metazoa > Chordata > Mammalia > Rodentia > Sciuridae > Callospermophilus > Callospermophilus lateralis. Next base: position 102,686,439 of record NC_135325.1, read on the forward strand.
ATCATAGACTGCCCCATAATTAAAGAATTCCTCAATACCAAAGCATAATATGTGAATATTGGAAGACTTCTTTCCTTCCCTTCTTTCCTTATTTCCTTCTGTTTTTTGTTCTTTTCTTCTTTTTCTTTCTGTCCACCTTCTTATTCTAGAAGTTTCAGATAATGAAAGTATTCTTGAACCAGATAATGTTGTTGAATAAGCAATATTGTGAATGCATTAAAAGCCACTAAAATACACAATTTAAAATACTTAAAATGGTAATGTTTGGCATATAAATTTTATATCAAATTCAAAAATATAGATTGCTACCAAAAGCAGATAACTTAATTTAGAAAATGACAAGTTTATATTACAATATATGTGAATGTTCCAAATAACAGGCTAATATATCAAGTTTGAGAAAGAATAAAGTTGAAGACTCATTTTTTCCATTTCAAGATTTACAATAAAGCTACAGTAATCAATGCAACATACTATCAAAGTGCATACACAGAAGTAGAAACAGGATATATTTTTACCAAGGTGGTAAAGTAACTCAATGGAGAAAAAGCTAAGTTTTAAAAAAATTCAAGAATTATCTATTCATAAGCAAAAGAAAGAATGTAGATAATTATCTCACAACACACACAAAAAATTACTGAAACTGGATTATGGATTTAAATGTAAGAGTCAAAAATATAAAATTCTTAGAATAAACAATAGGAGTAAATATTAGTGACTTTTGCTTATATAATGGCTTCTTAGATATGATAAAAATAGCATCATTATAAAGAAAAAAATCAGGAAATTAAAATTCATAGAAATTGAAGATTTTGCACTTCAAAGGACAAAATGAAGAAAGTGATAATGTAATCCACAGAATAGGGGAAATATTTCTAATTGTATATCTGATACAGAATTTGTACCCAAAATTTATCAGTACACCTACAACTTAAAAAAAAAAACAAAATATATTTTAAAAAAGCAAGTGAGAGATTTCAATAAGGATTTACAAATGACTATCAAGCATCTCAAAAGGCGCACATGTCATAAATCATTAGAGAAATTCTAGGTAAGTTTACATTGAGATAGCATATACTCATTTGGATGTTTTTAGTGAAAATAACAGATATTAATATGTTTTTTATGATACCTTAGTTGATTCAGGCTGCTGTAGCAGAATATTGTTGATCAGGTGGTTTAAACAACACAAAATTGTTTCTCAGAGTACTGGTGGCTGGAGTTCAAAAAACAGGGTGCCAGCAAAGTCATAGTTTCAGGGAGGACACTCTTCTTGCTTATTTCTTCACATGGCCTAGGTGCATGCATGGAAAAACAGAGACAGAGAGAAAATTGAAGAAAACTTTCTTCTTTTATAATGACCTAAATAATCCCCAATTACCTCCCCAAAGTTCTACCTCCACATACCATCACATTGGTGATTAAAGTTACAGAATATAAATTTTGGTGGGGCAGTGGGTAGGCAAACATTCAGTTCATAGCAAATAAGAGGTGGAGAAATGATACCTCATTTACTACTGATGGGTATGTAAAATGGCAAAATATTTGCAATATAGTTTGGTAGTTTTTTCAAATATAAACACATGGACATTGAACAATATGCACTTGAATGAAGATTTGATCAGAGGGAAATTTTAAAAGTTTTTATAATTAAATGAGAATAGAAAAACAACATACCAAAATCTATGGGGCATAACAAAGGTAATCCTAAAAGAAAAATTCATAGTTATAATAAGTTCCTACATTAGAAATAAACAATCTAATTGTGTAGAAAACATTCCCCAAACTGGTATAAAAATAATAAAAATCAGAGCAAAAAAAAATCAATGAAACAGAGAACAAAAGAACCATAAGAAAATTAATGAAACAAAAGTTGGCTCTTTGAGAGAAAAAAAAATTTAAGAAAATAAGATTGACAGACCCTTAGAAAGGTAATCAAAAAAAAAAAAAGAGAGAACCCTCAAATAAATAAAATTGGAGGGAAAAAGGATGTATCACAATAAACACCACTGAAATACAGAGGATTATTAGAAACTGGTTTAAAATCATATACTTTAATAAGTTAGAATACCTAGATAAAAGGGATAAATTCATAGATACCTATTACCTACCAAAATTGAATCAAGAGGATATAGAAAACCTAAAGAAAACAATAACAAGCAGTGAGATTGAAGCAGTAATAAGATGTTTTCCAACAAAGAAACACCCAGGACCAGATGGATTCACAATTGAATTCTACCAGACTGTTAAAGGAAACTAACGTCAATGCTTCTCAAATTATTTCAAGAAGTAAAAATAATTCTGTATAGAAGAAATATTAGTAGAGTAAACAAAAGGGAATGAAAAGAAGGGAGGAGGGATAGAATAGAAAAAAAACAGTGGAATTAATCTGATCTAACATCCCTATGTACGTATGTGAATACACTACAGTGAATCTTGCCATGATGATCATCTACAAGACACACACATGCACACACACACACACACACACACACACACATATATATAAAATTTAAATATATATAATGTCATTATATAACATATATAATGTCAATTCAATTATACATGTGTGCATATTTATATATAACATATTATTTATATTATGTATAGTTTATATTATATATACATACATGAATATACATTTATAATTGGATAGCAGAAAGAAGAGAAGGGAGAAGCAGGAAGGGAGGGGAAGTGGAAGTATTAGGGACTGAATTAGAACAAATTATATTCCATGCTTTAATCATTATGTCCAAATGAATTCTATTGTCATGTATAACTAAAAAGAAGTAATACCAATAACTCTGTAAAATGACTATCATCCTGATACTAAAGCTAGATAAGTACACTTTAAGGAGAAAATTATATACCAATATCCTTGATAAAAAAGATGCAAAAAATCCTTAAAATATCAACACTTGGGGCTGGGGTTGTAGCTCAGTGGTAGAGTGCTTGTCTAGCACATGTGAAGCACTGGGTTCAATTTTAAGCACCACATAAAAATAAATAAAATAAAGGTCCATTGACAACTAAAAAAAAATTTAAAAATATCAATACTTCAACAATACATTAAGAAGATTAGGGCTGGGGATGTGGCTCAAGAGGTAACGCGCTTGCCTGGCATGCGTGCGACCCAGGTTCAATCCTCAGCACCACATACAAACAAAGATGTTGTGTCCACCAAAAACTAAAAAATAAATATTAAAAAATCCTCTCTCTCTCTCTCTCTCTCTCTCACTCTCTTTAAAAAAAATTAAAGAAGATTATACACCTTGTTTGAGTACGTCTTGTTCTAAGGATGCAAGGATATTTCAACATATAAAAATAAATCAATTTAGTATATCACATAAATTGAGTGAAAGACAAAAATCACATGATCACCTCAATAGATACAGAACCTCAACATAATAAAGGCTAGGTATGGTAAACCCAAAGCCTACATCATATCCATGGGGAAAAACTGAAGGAATTCTTCTAAAATCAGGAATAAGGAAAGAATGTCCATTCTCACCACTCCTATTCAATATAGTCCTTGAGACATTAGGACAGAGCAATCAGGCAGGAGAAGGAAATAAAGGGATATAGATAGGAAAGGAGGAAGTAAGATTATCACTGTTTGCAGATGATATAATCCTATACTTATATGAGACTAAAAGCTCTACCAGAAGATTTCTAAAAATGATAAACAAATTCAGCAAAATAGTTCACACAAAATTTAACAAAGAAAAATAAATAAATAAATAAATTCCCACACACCAATAATTAATCTGCTAAAAAAGAAATTAGGAAAACAATTTCATTCATAATAGCTTCAAAAAATTAAATGATTAGGGATAAACCTACCCAAAAAGGAGAAAGACCTCTACAGGGACAACTACAGAACACTAAACAAAACACAAGAAGACAGAAGAATATTGAAAGACCTCATTTGCTCATGGATAGGCAGAATTAATATTGTTCAAATGGCCATACTAATAAAAGCAATCTACCCATTAAATGCAACCCCATTGTTTTAGTCAGGTTTTTCACTGCTGTGGCCAAAAGACCTGAAAAGAACAATTAGTGGAGTAAAAGTTTATTTGGGGCTCACAGTTTCAGAGGTCTTAATTTAAAGACAGCCTTATCCATTTTGGGGGGGCTCAAGGTGAGGCAGTATATAATGGTGGAAGTATGTGGCAGAGAGAAGCAACTAGATACATTGCACCAGGAAGTGTGGGGAGAGAGAGAGAGAGAGAGAGAGAGAGAGAGAGAGAGAGAGAGAGAGAGAGAGAGAAAGAGACTTTACTTACCAGGGAGAAAATATGTATCCTAAAAGCATATCCCCAATGACTCACTGCCTCCAGCCACACCCTATCTTCTTACAGTCAACCACTCAGTCCCTATGGAGGGATTAATACATGATTGTGTTAAAGCTCTTATAACCCAATCATTTTACCTCTAAATCTTCTTGCATTGTCTCACACATGAGCATTTGGAGGATACCTCATATCTAAGCCATAACATCCATAACATTAAAATGCCAATGACGTTCTTATCAGGACTAGAAAAAATTGTAATCCTAAAATTCATATGTAACAACAAAAAGCAGAATAACCAAAATAATTCTTAGTAAAAGGAGTAAATATGGAGATATCACATTACCTGACTTGAAATATCCTTGAATATTACAAAGTCATAGTATAAAAAAATGCTTGATACTGGCATAAAAAGACATGTAGATCAATGGAACAGAATAGAAGACAGAGAAGCAAACCCACACAGCTGAAGTCATTTGATTCTTGACAAAGTTGTCAAAAATATATCTTAGAGAAAAGACAGCCTCTTTAACAAATGGTAGAGGAAAAATGTTACCCATATGTAAAAAATGAAACTAGATTCCTTGTTTCTCACCTTGTAGAAAAGTCAAATCAAAATGGATCAAAGACCTAGATTAAAGAACAGAAACTTTACAACTGCTAGAAGAGAACATAGAGGAAACACTCCAACATATAGACAGAGGCAGGAACTTCCTCAATAGAATTCCTATAGCTCAGGGAATAATACCAAGAACTGATAAAAGGAAGATCAATCTAATAGGCTGATTCACAGCAAAGGAAACAATGAAGAGTATGAAAAACATCTTAATCCAACAGGGGATTAATATCTTGAACTCTTCTTGACAACAACAAAATCATATAACTCATTGAAAAATGGACAAATGAAATAAACAGTCACATCTCAAAGAAGTGCAAATGACCAATAATTATATGAAAAAAATATTCAACATTTCTAGCCATCAGGGAAATGCAAATAAAAACTCTACTGAGATTTCATCTCACTGAAATTAGAACAGTAGTCTTTGAAAATAAAAATAACAACAAATGCTGGAAAGAATGAAGCTCAAAAGAAAACTTTACACATTGTTGGTTGGAATGTAAATTAATAAATACACTATGGGAATAATTATATATGCTTCTTAATACTAAGAATGAAACCATCATATGACCCAGATATATGAGTCCTTAATATTTATACAAAAGAAGTAAAATCAGCATACTGAAGACATATATGTATACCCATGTTTATCACAGCACAATTCACAATAGTCAAGATATAAAACCAGTTCAAGGTTTTTATCAAAAGATGAATGCATAAAGGGGGAGCATGGGAGAATTAGATAAACTCTAGATAGGGCAAAGAGGAGTGAGGGGAATGGAGGGGCGTGAGGATAGGAAAGACTGTGGAATGAGATGGACATCATTACCCTAGGTACATGTATGAAGACACAAATGGTGTGACTCTACTTTGTATACAACCAGAGATACGAAAAATTGTGCTCTATATGTGTAATATTAATTATAATGAATCCTATTTTCATATATAGAACAAATTAAAATAAAAAAGATGAATGCATGAAGAAAATGTGATACACACAAAAGGAGTTGTATTCAGTCATAAAGAAGAATAAAATTACATCATTTGCAGGATGGATGGAACTGAAGAACATTATCTTAAGTGAAAATAAGCCAAACTAGGAAAGCCAAGGGTCATATGTTTTCTCTCATGTGAAAATTAGAGAAATATTATAAAAGATCTTATGAAAATGGAAGGGATACCTGCAGAGGAAGGGAATCGGGGGAGGGGGAGAAAAAGGGGGTTTGGAGAGATACTGGGGACTGAAATTGAGCAAATATAAATATATCACAATGGAACCCGCTATTCTATATCATAATTATTACCAACAACAATATTTTTTAAAAAGATAAACTTTCCATGTAACCCGACAATTACACTTCTAGGAATCAACACAGAAGAAATGAATCACATTCCATGGAGACTTATTTATTTATGTTCATAGAAAGAATATTTGTTATAGATAAACAATGTAAAATATCCATATGCCTATCAATAGAGGATTGAATAAATAATACATTGCTGTAATTGGTCAAATTGTGTCTTTTAAAGAATCTATTTATTTATTCTAATTAGTACATATGAGAGCACAATGCATTTTGATTCATTGTACAAAAGTGCAGCACAACTTTTCATTTCTCTGGTTGTACAGGATCTGGAGCTGCACCATATATGCAGTCATACATGTACCTATGGTAATGATGTCCATCTCATTCCACCATCTTTCCTGCCCCTATGCCCCCTTTTACCCCTCCCTCCTCTTTGCCTAATCAGAGAATAAAATTGTGGCATTTGCAGGTAAATGGATGGAGTTGGAGAATATCATGCTAAGCAAAGTAAGCCAATCCCAAAAAACCAAAGGCCGAATGTTCTTTCTGATAAGAGTATGCTGATCCACAATGGTGTGGGCATGGGAAAAATGTAGAAAATTTGATTGGTCAAATTGTGTCTTCTGAAAGGATTTATTTAAGTTTTAACTGCTGGTGTCCGTGAATGTGAGCAAATTAATTAAGATAACACTGGATTATCGAATGTGATAAACCCAATAACAGATGTGTTTATAATTAGACAAGTGCCCCGGATGGAAGGCTATGTGAAAATGGAGGTAAAGATTATGGTTGTGCTGCCATTAGTCAAAGAAATTCTAAGCCCAACAAAGCTGAAAGAAGTAAGGAGGAAGTTCTTTTCTAGAAACTTCAGATAGAGTATGGCTATTTTACCAACTTGATTTTGGACTTCTAGCCTTAAGAACTAAAAAATAATATAATTCTTTTGCTTTAGGCCACTAACTTTTTGGAAACTTGGTATGGCAGTCTTAGGCAACTAATCCATTTATATATCCATATAATTATTTCATACTTTTCAGAAATAAAAAGGAATGAATACTGATAGATGCAACCACATGGGTGAACCTCAAAACCATTGTATTAAATTTAAGACATAAAGACTATATATATATTTTAGAATCCACTTATATGAAATGTCCAGAAAAGGAAAATATGTAGAGACACAACATAAACTACAGGTTTTCTAAGATTTAGCAAAGGGATTGATTGAAACCTTTTGTGAGGTTAAGGACATGTTCTAAAACAGGATTATTATCACAAGTTTGTACAGTTAATAAAACTTATTAAATTGTACACTTGAAATGGGTGAATTTTGCCATATGAATTGTGCCTTAATAATATAAAGAGAAAACTTAGTAGCAAGTCTCAAACATTCCAATTCCCAGCCACTTTATTTTATTTATGTATTTTTATGTGGTCCTGAGGATGAAACCAGTGCCTCTCTCATGTGAGGCAAGTGCTCTACCACTGATCCACATCCCCAGCCCAAATAATCACACTTTAAAAATCCATTTTGTTGACCAATTTTCACCAATTGTTTGAAGCTAATGTGATTAAAACTGATATAAGGTTGGGTAGTACAACCTGAAATCCAAAGTATTATTTAATATGATCTAATCAGGCTCCAATCAAGTAAAAATAAAATTTGGACAAAATGGTTACCTAATTCTGATTTAAAATGTTAAATCCAGCATCTCTCTATGGCCATATCATGTATGCAGCTAAAATTTTGCAAGACTTTAAAAGTGTTTTTTTTTCTGACCTTAGAGCTACTGATCATGTCCATATGCCATTACACTCAAATAACATTGTGAGTTAATAAAAATGTGTTAGCTGTCTGCCTTGCCAATGTGATTTTTGTACTCATTAGTCTCCTTTGTGTGTTATTCCAGTTTTTTTTTTTATTTAATAGAATCCATCAATTTCTGTATACCTTCTGCAAAACTATGATCATATTGTGAGTTTTCTGAATTGCACAGCATTTATTGTCATGTGCTTAAAAAGTGTCTTTTTCATTTGCCATGTTCTGTTTTCAAAATTATAGCTTTTGTCCATTTGTCTCCTTCCTGCAAACCTTGTATTAATTATATAAGCCATATGGGTTCCCTGATATTCCCAATCTACTTGTGATATGCAGAAAGATCACAAGGAAATGCATATGCAGTTGATATTTTATATGGATTCAGATACATGTCAATATTTCAGTGGCATTTAAGAATGACAGACTTGGCTCCATGCGCCTGCAAGGTAGGCGGAACCGTGACCACCGACAAAACAGGCCCAGTGGCCCACCAGATACATCGCCCCGGTTGGGGGAGGGGCAGAGCCGCCGGGCGCCTGCAAGGTAGGCGGACCCGCGACCCACCAGCAGAACAGGCACAGCAATCCGCAGAGCGGCAGAGCCAATCCCCCCCGCCGCACCTGCAAGGTAGGCGGACCTGCGACCCACTGGCAGGTCAGGCCCAGAAACCTGCAGAGGGGCACAGCTGCCCCATGCGCCTGCAAGGTAGGCGGAACCGTGACCACCGACAGAACAGGCCCAGCTGCTGGCCAGACACATTGCCCCAGTTGGGGGAGGGGCAGAGCCGCCAGGCGCCTGCAAGGTAGGCGGACCCGCGACCCACCACCAGAACAGGCACAGCAATCCCCAGAGCGGCAGAGACAGCCCCGCGCCTGCAAGGTAGGCGGACCTGTGACCCACTGGCAGGTCAGGCCCAGCAACCTGCTGAGGGGCACAGCTGCCCCACGCGCCTGCAAGGTAGGCCGAACCGTGACCACCGACAGAACAGGCCCAGTGGCCGGCCAGACACATCTCCCCGGTTGGGGGAGGGGCAGAGCTGCCGCGCCTGCAAGGTAGGCAGACCTGCGACTCACCAGCACATTAGGCCCAGCGACCCGCGGAGCGGCAGAGCCACCCCCCGCGCATGCAAGGTAGGTGTACCTGCCACCCACCGGCAGGTCAGGCCCTGCAACCCGTGGAGGGGCACAGCTGCTCCACGCGCCTGCTAGGTAGGCGGAACCGTGACCACCGACAAAACAGGCCCAGTGGCCCACCAGACACATCGCCCCAATTGGGGGAGGGGCAGAGCCGCCACCAGCACCTGCTAGGTAGACAGACCTGCAACCGACAGACAGAACAGGCCTAGCGGCCAGCAGAGGGGCAGAGCCGCTGCTCGCACCTGCAAGGTAGGTGAACCTGCGACCCACCGGAAGAACAGGCCCAGCGGCCTGCAGAGGGTCTGAGTCGCCGCCAGCGCCTGCAAGGTAGGCGGACCTGCGACCACCGAAAGAACAGGCCCACTGAAAGTACAGGCCCAGCGGCCTGCCGGCGTGGTAGGCACATTGCCCCAATTGGAGGAGGGGCAGAACCACCGCCAAAGCCTGCGAGGGAGACTTTGCAACTAGACAAGAGCAATATAAATATATAGGGGGAAAAATCAATAACACAACAGTTTCACCAAGCAGAAAGAAACGCGATCAGTATGAAAAGACAAGGAAAGAGAGGACCACAAGCAATGCAGGTCAAATCAACTTTAGAAGAGGTAATATCTGCAGCAGATGGAATGTCAGATAAAGAATTCAGGATATACATGCTTCAGATGATCTGGAGTCTCAAGGAAGACATTAGACAGCAAAATCAGACAATGAAAGACCACTTCGACCACTTCGACAGTGAATTACATAAACAAATCCAAGAAGCAAAAGATCAATTATACAGGGAGATAGAGGTTATAAAAAACAAACAAACATTAATCTTAGAAATGCAGGAAGCAATAAACCAACTTAAAAACTCAATTGAGAATACTACCAGAAGAGTAGAACATCTAGAAGATAGAACATCAAACAATGAAGACAAAGTATTTCAACTGGAGAAGAACATAGACAGCTCAGCAAAACTGTTAAGAAACCATGAGTAGAACATTCAAGAAATATGGGATAACATAAAGAGACCAAACTTAAGAGTCATTGGGATACAAAAGCTATAGAGGTCCAAACCAAAGGAATGAGCAATCTATTCAATGAAATAATACGAGAAAACTTCCCAGACTTGAAGAATGAGACAGAATCCCAAATCCTGGAAGCCTACAGGACGCCGAATGTGCAAAATCATAAGAGATCCACACCTAGACACATTATAATGAAGATGCCCAACATACAGAATAAGGAGAGAATTTTAAAAGCTACAAGAGAAAGGAAGCAGATTACATTTAGGGGTAAACCAATCAGGATAACAGCTGATCTTTCAACACAGACTCTGAAAGCTAGAAGATCCTGGAATAACATATTTCAAACACGGAAAGAAAATGGGTTCCAACCAAGAATTGTGTATCCAGCGAAATTAAGCTTCAGGATGGAAGATGAAATTAAAACCTTCCATGATAAACAAAAGTTAAAAGAATTTGCAGCTAGAAAACCATCTCTTCAAAACATCCTCGGCAAAATATTACAGGAAGAGGAAATGGAAAATATTAATGAAAACCAACAGCGGGAGGTAGTACAGGAAAGGGGGGGGGACATAATCAAAGAGGAAAACCAACCATGTTTAGTAACATAAATAAACAAATATGGCTGGAAGAACAACCCATATCTCAATAATAACCCTAAATGTTAATGGCTTAAACTCACCAATTAAGAGACACAGGCTAGTAGAATGGATCACAAAACAAGACCCAACAATATGCTGCCTTCAGGAGACGCATTTGATAGGAAAAGACATACATAGACTGAAGGTGAAAGGTTGGGAAAAATCATATCACTCATATGGACTTCGGAAACAAGCAGGAGTGTCCATACTCATATCAAATAAAATAGATTTCAAGCCAAAGTTAATCAAAAGGGATAAAGAGGGACGCTACATACTGCTCAAGGGAACCATACACCAACAAGACATAACAATCATAAATATATATGCCCCAAACAATGGTGCAGCTATGTTCACCAAACAAACTCTTCTCAAGTTCAAGAGTCTAATAGACCACCATACAATAATCATGGGAGACTTCAGCACACCTCTCTCACCACTGGACAGATCTTCCAAACAAAAGTTGAATAAGGAAACTATAGAACTCAATAACATAATTAATAACCTAGACTTAATTGACATATATAGAATATACCACCCAAGATCAAGCAGTTACAATTTTTTCTCAGCAGCACATGGATCCTTCTCAAAAATAGATCATATATTATGTCACAGGGCAACTCTTAGACAATATAAAGGAGTAGAGATAATACCATGCATCTTATCTGATCATAATGGAATGAAATTGAAAATCAACGATAAAAGAAGTAAGGAAAAATCATGCATCACTTGGAGAATGAACAATAGGTTACTAAATGATCAATGGGTTATAGAAGACATCAAGGAGGAAATTAAAAAATTCTTAGAGATAAATGAAAACACAGACACAACATATCGGAATCTATGGACACATTGAAAGCAGTTCTAAGAGGAAAATTTATTGCTTGGAGTTCATTCCTTAAAAAAAGAAAAAACCAACAAATAAATGATCTAATACTTCAACTCAAAATCCTAGAAAAAGAAGAGCAAAACAACAGCAAATGAAGTAGAAGGCAAGAAATAATTAAAATCAGAGCTGAAATTAATGAAATCGAAACAAAAGAAACAATTGAAAAAATTGACAAAACTAAAAGTTGGTTCTTTGAAAAAATAAATAAAATCGACAGACCCTTAGCCCCGCTAACGAAGAGGAGAGAGAACTCAAATTACTAGCATACGGGATGAAAAAGGCAATATCACAACAGACACTTCAGAAATACAGAAGATTATCAGAAATTATTTTGAATCCTTATACTCCAATAAAATAGAAGATAGTGAAGGCATCGATAAATTTCTTAAGTCATATGATCTGCCCAGATTGAGTCAGGAGGATATTGACAACCTAAACAGACCAATATCAATTGAGGAAATAGAAGAAACCATCAAAAGACTACCAACTAAGAAAAGTCCAGGACCGGATGGGTATACAGCAGAGTTTTACAAAACCTTTAAAGAGGAACTAATACCAATACTTTTCAAGCTATTTCAGGAAATAGAAAAAGAGGGAGAACTTCCAAATTCATTCTACGAGGCCAACATCACCCTGATTCCTAAACCAGACAAAGACACTTCAAAGAAAGAAAACTACAGACCAATATCTCTAATGAACCTAGATGCAAAAATCCTCAATAAAATTCTGGCGAACCATATACAAAAACGTATCAAAAAAATTGTGCACCATGATCAGGTAGGATTTATCCCTGCAATGCAAGGTTGGTTCAATATACGGAAATCAATAAATGTTATTCACCACATCAATAGGCTTAAAAATACGAACCATATGATCATCTCGATAGATGCGGAAAAAGCATTCGACAAAGTACAGCATCCCTTTATGTTCAAAACTCTAGAAAAACTAGGGATAACAGGAACATACCTCAATATTGTAAAAGCAATCTATGCTAAGCCTCAGGCTAGCATCATTCTGAATGGAGAAAAACTGAACGCATTCCCTCTAAAATCTGGAACAAGACAGGGATGCCCTCTATCACCACTCCTGTTCAACATAGTTCTTGAATCACTGGCCAGAGCAATTAGACAGACGAAAGAAATTAAAGGCATAAAAATAGGAAAAGAAGAACTCAAATTATCACTATTTGCATATGACATGATTCTATACCTAGCAGACCCAAAAGGGTCTACAAAGAAACTATTAGAGCTAATAAATGAATTCAGCAAAGTGGCAGGATATAAAATCAACACGCATAAATCAAAGGCATTCCTGTATATCAGCTACAAATCCTCTGAAATGGAAATGAGGACAACCACTCCATTCACAATATCCTCAAAAAAAATAAAATACTTGGGAATCAACCTAACAAAAGAGGTGAAAGACTTATACAATGAAAACTACAGAACCCTAAAGAGAGAAATAGAAGAAGATCTTAGAAGATGGAAAAATATACCCTGTTCATGGATAGGTAGAACTAACATCATCAAAATGGCAATATTACCAAAAGTTCTCTATAGGTTTAATGCAATGCCAATCAAAATCCCAATGGCATTTCTTGTAGAAATAGATAAAGCTATCATGAAATTCATATGGAAAAATAAAAGACCCAGAATAGCAAAAACAATGTTAAGCAGGAAGTGTGAATCAGGCGGTATAGCGATACCAGACTTCAAACTATACTACAGAGCAATAGTAACAAAAACAGCATGGTACTGGTACCAAAACAGGCGGGTGGACCAATGGTATAGAATAGAGGACACAGAAACCAATCCACAAAATTACAAATTTCTTATATTTGATAAAGGGGCTAAAAGCATGCAATGGAGGAAGGATAGCATCTTCAACAAATGGTGTTGGGAAAACTGGAAATCCATATGCAACAAAATGAAACTGAATCCCTTTCTCTCGCCATGCACAAAAGTTAACTCAAAGTGGATCAAGGAACTTGATATCAAATCAGAGACATGGCGTCTGATAGAAGAAAAAGTTGGCTATGATCTACATACTGTGGGGTCGGGCTCCAAATTCCTCAATAGGACACCCATAGCACAAGAGTTAATAACTAGAATTAACAAATGGGACTTACTCAAACTAAAAAGTTTTTTCTCAGCAAAAGAAACAATGAGAGGTAAATAGGGAGCCTATGTCCTGGGAACAAATCTTTACTCCTCACACTTCAGACAGAGCCCTAATATCCAGAGTATACAAAGAACTAAAAAAATTAGACAATAAGATAACAAATAACCCAATCAACAAATGGGCCAAGGACCTGAACAGTCATTTCTCAGAGGAGGACATACAATCAATCAACAAGTACATGAAAAAATGCTCACCATCTCTAGCAGTCAGAGAAATGCAAATCAAAACCACCCTAAGATACCATCTCACTCCAGTAAGATTGGCAGCCATTAGGAAGTCAAACAACAACAAGTGCTGGCGAGGATGTGGGGAAAAGGGTTCACTTGTACATTGCTGGTGGGACTGCAAATTGGTGCGGCCAATTTGGAAAGCAATATGGAGATTTCTTGGAAAGCTTGGAATGGAACCACCATTTGACCCAGCTATTCCCCTACTCGGTCTATTCCCTAAAGACCTAAAAAGAGCACAATATAGGGACACTGCTACATCCATGTTCATAGCAGCACAATTCACAATCGCAAGACTGTGGAACCAACCTAGATGCCCTTCAATAGACGAATGGATAAAAAAATGTGGCATTTATACACAATGGAGTATTACTCTGCATTAAAAAATGACCAAATCATAGAATTTGGAGGGAAATGGATGGCATTAGAGCAGATAATGCTAAGTGAAGCTAGCCAATCCCTTAAAAACAAATGCCAAATGTCTTCTTTGATATAAGGACAGTAACTAAGAACAGAGTAGGGACGAAGAGCATGAGAAGAAGATTAACATTAAACAGGGATGAGAGGTGGGAGGGAAAGGGAGAGAGAAGGGAAATTGCATGGAAATGGAAGGATTCCCTCAGGGGTATACAAAATTACATACAAGAGCAAGTGAGGGGAAAGGGGGAAAAATATAAGGGGGAGAAATGAATTACAGTAGAGGGGGTAGAGAGAGAAGAGGGGAGGGGGGAGGGGGGATAGTAGAGGATAGGAAAGGCAGCAGAATACAACAGACACTAGCATGGTAATATGTAAATCAATGGATGTGCAACTGATGTGATTCTGCAATCTGTATACGGGGTAAAAATGGGAGTTCATATCCCACTTGAATCAAAGTTTGAAATATGATATATCAAGAACTATGTAATGTTTTGAACAACCAACAATAAAAATTAATTAAAAAAAATAAAATAAAATACAAATATTCAAAAAAAAAAAAAAAAGAATGACAGACTTCAGAATTAATCCTGATGTCGGAGAGCATCTGATACATCTGTGCTTTTTGTTTGTACTTGTCTTTGGTTTTGGTACTGGGGATTGAACCAGTGTTGTTTTACCACTGAGTAATAGTGTCCCCAATCCTTTTGATAGTTTTATTTTGAGACAGGGTCTTACTAAGTTTCAGAGGGCCTAAGTTGCTGTGGCTGGCCTCAACCTTATGATCCTACTGCCTCAGCCACCTGAGTCGCTAGGATTACAGGCATGTACCACCATCACTGGTACCCCTGAGTTTTAACATTGTTTTCCATATCTGAAATTCACTTTCTCATTTATTTGCTCACTCCACTCCCACCACTGGGTGTTCTTCAAACACATCAAATATGCTCTAGGCTACGAAATTTACATTTGCTGTTCCCTATGTCTTATAAATTCTTACCCAGCTATACTTATGGCCAAATCTCTCATTGCATTTAATTTTCATGTCATCAGAGAGGCATACAGACACATGTTGTGGAAAATATTTATACCCCCTCCCCCTTCAACTCTATACTTTAACCAGGGCAGCTGGCCTGGCCATGGACTACTGAGCTGTAACATTGAGAATTATATGCTTAATTATCTAATAAGCAGAGCAAATATACATACTAAGGGTACCAGCAAAACATGATCACTAATACGGTTTCTAAAAATAACTTGATATCATCAAGGTGGACACCATGGGACTTACTTAAATGAATTTTTAGGGGTACATTGGGAATGGTATTGGGAAAGCATTTTGGTTTAAGCTCTTTGAATCTCTTCTACCTAAATCTGTCACAAATCTTTAATAAACCATGTTCCATTTTAAATGAAAATAAATAACATATATCATGCATTCTATTTCTCACTGAAAATGAACAGATACTGATCTAATTATCTCATAAAACAAGGACTCTAAAGAAAAAACAATGATAGTATGCATTTTCTCCTTCACTTCCTCATTCTATAGGTACCATACTCAAGATCTTGTTTTGTTTTTTAAATGGTAGCAACAAAAGATGCTAATCAGACTCCAGTTAATGTGACTATAGAGTTCTTTTAAATGTAACTCCTCAGGACTCAGAACATATGGAACCTGAACTGTAAAAGAGACTAACTATCCTTTATCATCTGTCTCTCTTAAATGTACTTGCCTTCCCTCTATTTCAGGGGTTATTGTTTAAAGATGAAAAGAAGTATGCAATTCAATGTTAAATGGACAATATGGCTAATGCAGATATATAGTCATAGACTCTGTGAGGTCCCTGCTCTTCATAAATTTTTTCCCATCCGAAGTCACTGTTGATCCCATACAATTCAGTGCATTCCATTTCCCCCTTTCAATCATCAGCATATTAGTGCTCTTCATCACCATTCTTTAGAAATGTGTCAGATATCACATTCTCCATCCTTTGAAACGTATGGTCTGGAACTATTCAATAGCTGAAATATGATGATTCTGGGCTGCTGAGCACAACTGATTGGCACATTAAACTCTTATCTTGTGTAGACAGAATTCTTTCCAATATAGTCCTAAGGGGCTCTCCAGTAATGAAAAATAGTATTTTAAAGTCTTTTCAACCTGTCTGTTTCCAAACAACTCTACATGGAGTTCCAATAGTTTTTCTCCCCATAACCCATATTAAAAGCAAATCAAGTGAAAGCCAGTAGAAGTTGAAGAGTTTGACTAAATACCTTGATGTTATCAATTTCAGAGTTTTTGTTGAAATCTACTCATTCCAAGATACAATACTATAAAGCTTTTTGATGTATGCAAAATGTGTTGTGTTTTCCTAAACAGTTATCAGTAATCTAACTCATCAGTTAAAAATAAAATCACTTGTATGTGCACATATACACATGCACATTCACATATACATATAGTGATTAAAAAACAGCTTTTATAAAGTGGAATTAAGCCAGAAGTGTATTCTTGAACCTAATGAATTCTTTTAGGATTACCTACTCACACTAAATCCAGACTAATCTGAACACATGTTAGAGATGAGGAATCTCTAGGTAGTTAAAATAAAATGACATCTGTTTCAAAAGTCTGGGTTTAAAGGCAGATATTTCTGATGTTTATACATTTTCCATGATAGAATCTTTAAAATAAATGATTCATTAGAATGATCAGTCTGCTGTTGAATGCTAAGTATGCTAATGTCAGTGTTTTCAGAGATGTAAGAAAAGGATGCTGAATTAGCTCATGTTCAGCAATTGTGTTATCAATGGGTTTTAATTGCCTATGGTATCCATTTAGTATTTCTAATTGTTATCTAGAGTTACTTTATACATCTAAAAAAATCTCTTAAATTATATCCTAGAGGTAGCAGCATGCTGCACTGACAAGTGATTGATGCATTTTCTAGAAAAATACATGGAAATTAGAAGGCATTATTATATGGAAACATCCATGAAAATACTACAGTACAGTATTTTTTTTTAAACTTTAGTGTCTTACTAACTCAAATGTTATTTTCTCCAGTTTCTCCCCTATCATTTTAGTTTAACCAAAATAATTTCTTACATTAAACTAAAATGGCTCTCTTAATGTAGTTATGTCTCCTTACAAGTTTGTTAAAGGAGAACAACAGTTGAGATCTTTTTGCTCTTATGCTCTTAAGTTAGGGAAATTATACCAAATAATAGTTTTGGTAAAAATTAAAGTACCTTATTTAGTTTTGCATACTGAATTAGACTTTACATGCAAAACAAATCCTTAAAGATCCAACTGTGACTCAGTTTAGCATTACTTTTTCATTCTGTAGGTTACACAGAATTTCAAATTAATAAGCTGTTTCAATTAAAGCTCTACACAGTCTCACGTCTCTACAGTATGAAACTGTAGAGAAAACAACAACCTCTGAGTTTTATATATTAGCAACTTAAGACATGTAGTCAAAGCAGACCAAATATCTCAGTGAACAACCTGAATAGAAAAATGAGAAAAAGAATCAATGTAATGTTAAAAAAAAGTTTCTTTAAATTTCAAGGAAAAAAATTCAACATTTTATTTTTTTTTTTTACCAATTTATCCACTAAAATGAAACACTCAACATTGGTAGTAAGCAAAAGCTTTTAAAATATAGAGTGGTTTGCCCTATTTGAGGTTTGATATTTAATTCTATTTTAGAATTGCACCTGGGAAAGTAAAAATCATTTTTAATCTTCAAATAGGTTCATTTAAGTCATCAGCACTAGGTTTATTTTCCAAAGCAGCAGTATGATATCAGTAATAAGCTTAATAAGATTATTTAATCTAGAGCATTAATAGAACATCAATAGACCACATTACAGCCACACCCTGAACAAATGTTAGTTCATTAATATTCATAACTGGGTTCTAATAAGTATAATTTGATTTTATGAATGAATAAAGTTATATTTCCATTTTAAATCTTCTTTCATATTTTATTTATAAACAAGAAAACTTTTCCAATGTCAAGTAGCAAATGGCAATGAAGAAGAGATAAGAGTGTGTTTTATGTCTTACGTTTTATATTTTCTTGCTTATTAATCCATTCCTCTTTTTTTCAAGTAAGTGTGAAGGGAGGCTGGGAGTGAATGTTTATGGTGTCTTTATTACTTTACTAAGGAAAATTAAACCTAGGACACTAAAGAAATTGTTTCATACTACTAAATCTTTAAGTGATAGAGCCAAGACTCAAGATCTGGTTTGTCTATTTGCAAACCCTTTCTTAATTCTACCGTATCACAGTGGTTTGCCTGAGATATCATGAACACTCTATAAATGCTACTTTTTTCCATTTCCAATTTCATAATTCTAATCTCTCAAAATGTCATAATTACTATGCATCAGGTAAATATTTAAAATATTGTAAGGGCTTCAAAATAAAAAGTAAAAAAATAACCTCAACTTCTTTTGCAAATCTGACTTTTAAATCTCATTTATTATGTATCAATACACACAAACACACACATATAAAATGTATGCATGTGTATCCATTTTAAACAGATAATACTAATATTCTGCACATTGGATTTTTCACTCAGTATATTTTGGTGATTTTTCACATCAGTAAACAAAGATATAACTCAATTTTTTTGTTTTGTTTGGTTTTGGCATTTAATTTACTCTATTTCTTTTTTGCATATTTTTTTAAGAGAGAGTGAGAGAGGGAGAGACAGAGAGAGAATTTTTAATATTTATTTTTTTTATTTATCGGCGGACACAACATCTTTGTTTGTATGTGGTGCTGAGGATCGAACCCAGGGCACACGCACACCAGGTGAGCGGGCTACCACTTGAGCCACATCCCCAGCCCCTTTTTTGCATATTTTTTTATCTTACACATTTTTTATTGTACATTATTGTGGTAGATCACAATGAGATTTGTTGTAACATATTCATACCTGGACATAATATACGATATAATGTGGCAAATTTACTCCCCAACACTTTCCCATTCTCTTCTCTCCTTTTATCCCCTGGTCCCTTTGCTTTACTTATCTTCTTTTCATTTTTATGAGATTCATCCCCACCTTTCTCTTCCTTTTTCATCTCTACCTTCCACATGTGAGAGAAAACAAATGACCCTTGACCTTCTTGGTTTAATTTATTTCACATAACATAATGATTCCCGGTTCCCTCCATTTTCCTGTAAATGCCATAATTTCATTTTTTCTTTGTAATTGAATAAAATTACATTGTGGGGTTGGGGTTATGGCTCAGTGGTAGAGTGCTAGCCTAGCATCCATGAGGCATGGGGTTTGATACGCAGCACTACACAAAAATAAAATAAAGATATTGTGTCCACCTAAGACTAAACAATAAATATCAGCCCCCCTCACATTGTGAATATGTACCATATTTTATTTATCCATTTATTTGTTGATGAACAACTAGGTTGGTTCCATAGTTTGATTAATGTGAATTGTGCTGCTGTAAACATGGATATGCATACATCACTGTAGAATGATGATTAATTTTTTAGGTTAAATGCTGAGAAATGGTATGGCTGGGTCATAATGTGGTTCCATGCCTAGTCTTTTGAGGAAACTCATATCCTCTTTAGCATTTATTATTATTTGTATTTTTAATGACAGTTATTCTGACTGGTGTAAGATTAAATCTCAATGTAGTTTTGATTTACATTTCCGTAATTACTATTTGTTGAGAGCCACAGCCGAAGGGGCCCCAGCAAACTTCCAGCTGCCAGCAAACTTCCAGCTGCCAGCTGATGATTGGCTCACAGCGGCCCCACCAACTTCTAGCTGCCAACTGATTGACTCCTCTGTGGTGATGCTCATTGGGCTGTTTCCCCGCCCTTTCAGACCAAAGAGCTGCTCATTGGGGGACTTTTTTTGGCTCCGCCCACGTGACCCAGCCAATCGGCCTCAAGAGCAGGAGGAGTGGGGGAGGTTGAGAGGCTTGTGGGAAGCCGGTGGTGGCAGTTGGGCTCTGAAGGTTTTCCTGAGGAGCTGTTTTGTTTGGCGTGTGTAGTTCTAAAAATAAAGTTTGTTTCTTTTTACAAGTGGCTCCTGAATTGTGCCCAGCCAGACTGCGGCAACTATTGATGATGAATATTTTAAATATTTGTTGGCCTTTCTTCTTTTTTCTTTCTTTTTCTTTCTTTCTTCTTTTTAGAAGTATCTGTTTAATTCATTTGCCCATTTATTAATTGCATTATTTGATTTTTTGGTAAAAAGATTTTGAGCCCATTATGCATTCTAGATATTAATCCTCTTTCAGAAGAATAGTAAGCAAAGATTTTTCTCCCATTCTTTAGTTCTGTCTCCACATTCCTAATTGATTCTATGCATAAGCTTTTTAAAATGTGAATATGTGCCATTTATTAACTCTTGGCCTTATTTCCTGAGCATTAGGGGTCCTATTGAGAAAGTCATGTTCTGTGCCTATATGCTGGAATGTTGTCTTATGTTTTCTCCAAGGAGTTACATAGTTTCTTATCTAATTCCAAGTTCTTTGATAGACTTTGAGTTTGTTTTTGTGTAGATTGAGAGATAATGGTCTAGTTTCATTCTTCTACATGTGGATGACCACTTTTCCCAGCACCATTTGCTAAAAAGGCAGTCTTCTCCAATGTGTGGTTTTGAAACCATTTTCAGGAATGAGATGACTATGGATGTATGGATTTGTTTCTGTTTCTTCTATTTTGTACCATTGGTTTATGTGCTTGTTTTAATGTCAGTATTATGCAGTTTTTGTTTCTATAGCTCTGTAACAAAATTTGAAATTGATATTGTGATACCTCTATCATTGCAGTTTTGACTTAGAATTACTTTGGTTACATTGGTATTTATTTTTCCAAATAAATTTGGGGACTGTTTTCTTCTACTAGTTCTGGGAAGAATATCATTGTTGTTTTGATGAAGATTGCTTTGAATCTGTGTATTGCTTTTGGTAGTATGACCATTTTAACAATATTAATTCTGCCTATCCATGAACATAGGAGGTCTTTCCATCTTTTGAGGTCTTCTTCAATTTCTTTCTTCAATGTTCTATAATTTTTATTGTAGAGGTCATTCTCCTCCATGGTTAGATTTATTTTCATGCATTTTATTTTTTGAGTCTATTGCTAATGGAATTGTTTTCCTGAATTATTTCTCAACAAATTCATTGTTGTTGTATAGGAAAGCTATTGGGTTTTGAATATTGATTTTGTAACCTGATACTTTGCTGAATTTGTTTAGTGGCTCTAGCAGTCTTTTGTAAAGTTTTTTTTTTTTTTTTTTTTTTATCTTCTATGTATGGTCATATCATCTGCAAACAGTGATAATTTGACTTACTTATTTTCTATTTTTATCCCTTTTATTTCCTTCTTTTACATAAGTGCTCTGGCTAGAATTTCTAGCACTAAATTGAATATGAGTGGTGAGAGTGGACTTCTTGTCCAAGATTTTAAAGAAAATGCTTTCAATCTTTCCTCATTTACTATGAGGTTGGCTTTGGGTTTTTACATATAGCTTTATGATGTAGAGGTACATCCCTTCTATCCTTAGATTCTTCAGTGTTTATATCATGGAGGATGTTCAATTTTGTCAAAGAAGTTTTGTGCATCTATTGGGATAACTTAGTGATTTATCTTTGATTTTATTTATGTGATGAACTACATTTATTGAATTATGTATTAAAACTTCCTTGCATCTCCAGAATAAAACCAACTGGGTTGTGGTGTACAATCTTCTTAAAATTTTGAACAACATTCGCTAAGGTTATGTAAGTGTTTTTCCATCCAAGATAATCAGGAATATTTGTCTGTAGTTTTCTTTCCTTGATTATTTCGTATCTGATTTTGGTAATAGAGATATATTGGCTTTGTAAAATAAATTTGAAAGTGTTTCATTGCTTTCTATTCATGGAATAATTGAGGAGTATTAGCATTAGTTCTTTAATGCTTTGGTTGAATTCAGCTGAAAATACATCTGGTCCTGGGATTTTCTTTGTTAGAAGTGTTTTTACTACTGTTACAAGTAATCTCATTACAAGTTTTTGGTCTGTTTAATTTTACTATTTCCTCTTTATTCAGTTTTGGCAGATCATATATGTCTAAAAATGTATCCATTTATTCTTGATTTTCCAATTTATTGGAGGATAACTTTTGAAAATACCCTATTGATCCACTGGATTCCTGTTGAATCTATGATGTTTTCTCCTTTATCATGTTTAATTTTATCAATTTATAGTTTCTCAATTTTTCTTTTGGATTGATTGGCTAAGCTCTTATCAATCTTGTTTATCTTCTCAAGAAATCAACTCTGTTTCATTGATGTTTTGTATAGTCTTTTTATTCTCAAGTTCATTGATTTCAACTCTGATCTTAATTAGTTCCTTCCACTGTTTTTTTAATTAATTTGTTATTTTTTTCAAGGGCTTGAGATGCATCATTAGGTCATTTATTGGGGATCTTCCTGATTTTATTATGTAGGCTCTCATAGCTATAAATTTCCTTTAAAACTAACTTCATAGTATCCCAGAGGTACTGGTATGGTGTATCATTATTTTCATTTGAGTTGAAGTATTGTGATTTGTATTTTCTAAGAATTGCTTTGTGGTTTAAAATATGGTTTATTTTGGAGATGGTTTCATGAACACCATTGAAGAAAGTATATTTAGTTGTTGTTAGATAAAATATTCTATAGATGTCTGTTAAGTATATATGATTTAAAATACTTTTTATGTTCAAAGAGTCTTTACTAAGTCTATATCTGGATGACCTATCTAATGGTGAGAGAGGTGTGTTAAAATCACCCAGTATTTTTGTGCTGAGGTTTCAATTTGAGAAGTGTTTCTTTTATGTAATTATTTGTAATGTTTGGAGCATGAACTTTTATTATTATTATATATTATTGTTGGATTGTTTATTTTACCATATGAAGTGACATTGTTTGATTCTTTTGATTAATTTTGATTTGAAATCTGATTTGTCAGATATAAGAGTACCTTCCCCTGCTTGATTTGGGGTTCCAATTATATGGTATATCAATTTCTATTCTTTCACTTTCAACCTGTTATTATTTTTGCCTGTAAGGCTCAAAGGTGCATCTATAGCAAACAGCATATAGTTGGAATTTATTTTGACTTCTTTTATTTCAATCTATTCTGTCAGCCTCTGTCTTCAATTTGGAGAGTTGAGACCATTTAAATTCAATGTTATTATAGAGAAATGTTTATTAATTCCTGTCATTTTGATTTATTTATCATGGTTTTTTGGTCCTGTTTTTCATTTGCTTAGCTACTCTTCATATGAGATTTTTTTTTTATTTGTGAGTGCTGAGGTTTGTTTGTCTTTTTTTGTGTGTGTGGAGTATTTCTTTAAGTTTCTTAATGCCAGTTTAGCAATCATAAATTATTTTAGTTTTAGCTCATCTTGGAAAGCTTTTATTTCCTTTTCAACTTTTAAAGAAAGCTTTGCTGGATACAGCACTATTTGTTGAGAGATTTTTATCAGTACTTGGAACATATCATTCCAAACCATCATGGCTTTTAGAGTTTGGGGTAAGAAATCAGAAGTGAATCTGATTGGCTTTTATCTAAATGTGACCTAATGTCTTTTTTTCTGAAGCTTTCAATTCTATCCTTGTTCTGTACATTAAGCATTTTAATTATAATGTGTTGTCATGTTGTCAAGTGGTTCTTTTTTGATCTTCTGTATTTGGGGTTCTTAATGTCTCCTGCATCTGGATATCCATTTCATTCTGAAGGTTTGGAAATTTTCCTTTTATTATTTCCCTGAAGAGAATATACATTCCATCACACAAGACTCATCAATTCTGATGAGTTTTAAATGTGTTCTCCTAATGTTGTCCAAAAGTTCTTGAATAGCCTGATCATGATTACTCATTTTCTTTCCATTAATGTTCTCTGAATGTTCAAGGCAGACCACTTTGTCTTCCAGCTCTGGGATTCTGTCTTCAGCATGGTCTATTCTATTACAGTGACTTTCAACTGAATATTTTATTTGATTTATTGTGCCTTTTATTTCCAAGATTTCTGTTTGTTTCTTCTTCAATATTTCTGTCTCCTTGTTGAATTCCCCATTTGTATTCTGACTTTCTTAATTCAGTCAGTTGCTTTCCTGTGTTGTCTTGGAATTCATTAATCATTTTTATAATGATAGTTTTGAATTATTTATTTGATATTTCATCCACTTCATTATCTTTGGGGTCAGTTGCTGGTGAATTATGATCTTTATGAGGGGCAATGTTACCTCTTTTTTTGTTTGTTTATTTGTTTGTTTTCCATTTTGTTCTTGTGTTAGGTTTTATGCATCTGTTGGGAGAGATTTTTCTTTCACTCTTACACATGGACCTTTTTTAGGGCACAGTCTTCATTTTCAAATTCTTGAGTGATCTAAACTGAGACTCCCTCAAAGCTATGATATCCACAGCCTTTGTGTTAATATTGTTTTGCCTGTAGCAGTGGATATACATGAGTGGGATCTGAGGGCCCACCCCCAGTCATTTATATTTGGGGCCTGGTTGTTAGTCTGGGTTTTTGTCTCTTCTATCCATTGTATTAAAGTATAGCTAAAGTTTGAGTCTTGTTAATTTTTGTGTGGAACAAGTTGTGCTGCCTTTTGCCTGAGCAGCAGTCTCTAACCTGTAAACTTGTATTGTTCTTATAAGTTTCCAGCACCTCACAGAATATAAGAAAACATGGTTTTACTATGACATCAAAAATGTTATTTACTACAAGAACCAGAAAAGTTGGAGTCAGAAATTGCCATCATCAAACATAATATGTAACCTTAAAATAGATGTGGCATTAAAGCAAATATTTCAACTATATCATACGTGGCATTAACAGCTGCAACAGCATTAGTGGTAGAGATAAGAGATATAAAAAGCAACTAATTATAAAAGATGGTAACATTAATAGTTAATTTATAGAAAAGTTATTTAATAGAAAAGAAAATGTGATAGAAAGCAGAAAAGAGTTTATGATTTAAAAAAGTGAACAGAAAGAATGAAGAATTGTAGCAGGTATGGTTAAAAGGAAGGGGGAGAAAAATAGAGGAAGCAAAGTAAATGAAAAGAGAAAGAGAATAGTAGAATTTGGCTATTAGCATGAAAAGAATAGAGAGAAAGAGAAACAAACAAATAAAAACAATAAAAAACAACAAAAAAATATAACCCAAAAATCCTTTATCCTCACAAGACATGGAAGAAAAAATATAACTGTATTAAAAATGCTATAAATGAGAAAAAAGAAACAAATATGTATATGTGTATATGTCCATGAACCAAACAGAATAGAAAGAATACACACACACACACAATGAAAAAAAAAAAGATTCTTAATGAAAGATGAAGAAAATATTTCCTCTTAGGTAGTCACAATTGACAAGAATGGATGGTCACTGTCTCTGTCCATATGTCATGTTTTCCATTTCTTCTTGGACTATGGAGAGAGAGGAGAGAAATAGAGAAAGAGAGAAAAAGAAAGGGCTAGAGCTTGTTAATCCCTTCCTCTTTTTGTATTGCTTTCCAAGCTGCCAGGTTGCAATGGCCTAAGAGCAAAGCTGATTGAAATAAGTCTGAGCTTCCTTTCTCATTAGTATGAGTTAGGATGGAATTAAGTTTTATTAGTCAGAGTTTTGTTTGTGCAGACCAGATCAATGCAGTTCCAGGATGGGGCTGGTGCAGAATTCTATGGGGGAAGTTGCCACGGAGGTGCCTTAGATCTAATCTGGCCTCAGGCTTTGTTGGATGGTTTCTGCTCTGGAGAGATAAGGTCAACAAACTCTAGGACCTGGTAGTTGTTAATCTCTGCTGGGAGTCTGAATGGCAGGAGTATCCCAATAATCCAACTCTTGGGGAAGGGGAGTCAATCCTCCATACACTCTGAAGCCCACAAATACAGCCTTCCCAGGCTCAGCCCTTGCGTGGATTAACACCCACCTATTCACATTCCAAAACCCACTTCAGCTGCTCTCGCAAGCTGCCAGATCCAGAGAAGCAAGTTGGTCTCCCCTTAAGTTTTCTGACTTGAATGCTTCCTGGGTAAAATCTTCTCTGTTTTTTTTTTTTTTTTTTCACTTGTGTTCTGCTAAGTAACCCTAGGCTTCACAGTAGGTGCTTGCCAG
Source organism: Callospermophilus lateralis (assembly GCF_048772815.1). Lineage (NCBI taxonomy): Eukaryota > Metazoa > Chordata > Mammalia > Rodentia > Sciuridae > Callospermophilus > Callospermophilus lateralis. The sequence continues at coordinate 102,713,129 of NC_135325.1, forward strand.
GACAGTGTGATAGTGTTTGCTGTGACCCCCTGGTTCTGTAGCAGCAACTGCAATATGGCTGCATTAAGATGGCTCCCACCTCAACTCTCAAACACAAGTTCACAGGACAGCCTCTGGATCAGCTAAATTCAGGCTCATTTCCTAATCTCAGGTTTTTAAATGGTAAATCTGTTCATTGTGTTTCTGTGTCGCCCTGCTCCATGGTGAACCTGAACTGCTACCACTGCCACTGGCTTGACTCCAAAATAATCTTTTTTGTTTAATGTACCCAAATTTCCAAGTCTGTAAGACACTATGACTGTCCAATATGAATTTTGGTAAAATCCCTCTTTCAGAAAACTCACTGAAAAGCAGTATATAGGTTTTTGACTCCTGAGCCAAGGAGAAACTGAGTTGGGGTGGGGGGGAGGAAGAATAGTCAGTATAGGTAATGAATCATCAGGTTGGATTAGAAAGATGCTGGCTGATTCAAAAAGAAAGGAAATAAAATGCTAATACCTTCAGGACAAGTCCCCCACTTCCTCCAACTTGTTGCCAAGGTTACCTGCCTCCAGGAAATTGTTCCTCTTGTAATTGTTAATGAATGCCTTGAATGCCCCCTGGGCTGCTCTCTTCCTGCCTATACCACCAGGTGGCTTCTGACCCTTGGATCACCCACTTTTTGGTTACTGGTCATATAGGCTAGGTAAGAGGTGGAGAAGGGGGCATGAGAACTAAGGAAATTTGAAATATATAAAAGGGGGAGGACATCCCTACTTCCTCAGTCACCCACATGGACCCCTCCTCTGCAGAGGAGACTGTCTCTCTCTCTGTGTGTTCTATAGTTTAAATAAAACTTTGCTCTTGCCTTTGTTTGTCTCCGGTGTTCAATCTTCAACATCAGGGGAACAGGACTTTATCCTGATTCTCAACACTGGTTTCATAACTAGGAATACAACTTTTCTCTAATCCACTATTATAAATTCTCCTCCACTCTGCTTCTTTAACCCACAGTTTAACTCTTTTTTAAAAGTAAATATAGCTATAAATTATTTTTAATACAATGTAATAGTATCCATTTGGTGTATATAATAAAATCATTTAAATTTCTCTCATCATTTACTAAGGGGCATATAGATTATTTCTGTTTTTAGTTACTATAAACAAAGCTGTAATGAAGATAAATATTTATGTTTTCAGACTTATACAAGTAAATTGTCAGGACAGATTCTTAGAGTGGACAGAGTTGAATTAAAAGTGTGAATTTAAAATGTGAACAGATACTACAAAATAGCTATCAAATAAGTTAATATTCCTGAACTCCTTTCTGATCATTAGACATTTTCAGAATTTATATTATTTGTTATTCTGATACATAAAAAGGTATCTCTTTGTTTTAGTCTTCTATTTTTTGTTCATAAAATTCTGTGTTTTTCCTTGTTTATTTATATTTAGGTTTCTGTGAGTTGTATGATAATATGTTTTGTAAATTTAAAGGATCACTTATATTTTACCCATGTGCTTGTAGAATTTCTTCACACATTCTAGAAATTCATTTTTTTCTGTTAAATGAGTTTGAAATAAATGAATGATTAAAAAACTCTCTACTATATTCTTAATTTGTTATTTTGTTTATGGTATTCTGACATTCAAAATTTATCAGTATTTTTCTTTAAATGTTTGTTGAACAAATGAATTGATGAACTGATGACTGAGTTGAACTAACAGTAAACAAAATCCTCATGAGGTCTCCAAGGTGATGATTATTTCATGTCCACAAATTAAGACTGTAAAACTATACCCTAAAGAAAACATTTCAAAGTTCCCCAGAGGCTGAACTTAACACACTTTGAGTAAATATAAACCAAAACGAAGTTTGCTTGTTAATATTTTCTATAAAAATATAAATCATTAGCTGACATCAAGTTGAAATAATTGTTTATTGGGAATCTTATCCTTCTTCGACCTCATTCAGACATGATAAAGACAATCTGTGAAGTCTCTTTTATTATGACTAAACACTAAAATTCCTCTAAGGCTTTGTGTGATTTATGTATGGCTATAAGCATAAGTCATGTAAGACAATAAAGCCTTCACCACTTATAAGAATTACTCATAGGCTGCTATAGTGCATGTGAGATTTATAAAGATCATACCACTATATTGTCACCTTGTTCCTAAACACATAAATGAATTCCAGATAATGCTTATCAGAGATAAAAGCAGATGGGCTAACATTAATTGAGGCCACCACTTTATAGGTGAACAGCATGGATGAAAAGAACTGAACACAGTCATTCTCAGCTGTAGAGATATTTTTTGTTGAAGCAGACAATTGTATCAAAATAAAATAAAACAAAATAAAATAAAACTCACTAATGTTTTGATTTGTGTGGGAAAAAAATCCAAACATGAAAAATACCTACTTAAGGAATATAATCAATTATTAGTGCTTGGTTGGGTTTGGAGGTAGGATAGTCTTGAAAATTAAATACTTTGCTACAAGAATTCATGTTGTGTATAAGGAAATAATAGTATTTATTTTGTGTCATTGTGAGGCCTAATTTGTTAAAGCTTTCATGTTTGATGAGAATAGGTTTTAAAATTGAGTTTCATTTCATTAGCAGAATAAAACTCAAAGATAAATTTTATCACATTTTCTTGACCAATTTGTCCTTTTTTTTCTTTCTTTCTTTCTTTCTTTCTTTCTTTCTTTCTTTCTTTCTTTCTTTCTTTCTTTCTTTTCTTTTCTTTTCTTTTCTTTTCTTCTTTTTTTTGGTACCAGGGATTGAACTTGGGGGCTCTCAACCACTGAGTCATGTCCCCAGCCCTATTTTTTGTATTTTATTTAGATACATGGTCTCACTGAGTTGCTTAGCACCTCACAGTTGCTGAGACTGGCTTTGAACTCGCAATCCTGCCTCAGCCTCCTGAGCCACTGGGATTACAGGTGTATGCCACCACACCTGGCTGACCCATTCATCTCTTGATGGGCACCTGGGCTGTTTACATAACTTGGCTCTTGTGAATTGTGTTGCTATAAACATTGATGTGCCTGTAACAGTGGAGTATGACTATTTTAGTTCTGGAAAAAATACCAGGGGTGGGATAGCTGGATCATATTGTGGTTCTATTCCTAGTCTTTTAAGGAATCTCCATACTGCTTTCCAAAATTGTACTAATTTGCAGTTCCACCAACAATATGTTACTATACCTTTTTCCCCACATTCTCTCCAGCATTATTATTAAAAATCTTGATGATAATTGCACATTTATGTATACCTACAAAGTACCAATTATAAGAACAATAAATAGATGGGGCTAAGGCCAGAGAAGTAGATGAGGTGGGATGGGGAAGAAGGGGAGGGAGAGAGGAGGTATTGAGACATAAAACGGAGAAAATTACATTCCATTAATGTATGATTATATCAAAATAACCCCAGTATTATGTATAGCTATAATGTACCAAAAACATTAAAAATAATTTTGAGGCTGTGGAAAACAAATGGGTAACAGAAGGAATAGGGAATTTTATAATTTTTTAAAATTCAATGAACTCTAATTATCTTTAAATTAAAATAATTCATTATTATTTGATTCTTTGCAAGTCTTTATGACATATTCCTAACATGAATATGTTAGGAAAGTTTAAAGGACCTTATAATACACCTTGATGACACTGAAGACCTCCTTCAACAATGGAAAAACAAGTTTCAAAATCCCAACTTTTTCCACTGAGTTCCCAGCAGGACAATCTTTGCCTTTTAGGCTTAGTTCTATTATTTCTTCAAATATTAGGTGAAAGAGAAAAATAAAACTCATTTTCCTGCAAATGTCAATTCTCTGAGGCTAATGTGTGGTAACTTCTGGAATCACATTTGTCATACTTGGACGTACTCATATTACAAACCTCACTAGCCATTGCCATCCCCATTTGCCTATAACATTAGAATTCAACATTAATCAGAGAAGTGTGACACAAGGTAAAGAATTGCAACACTATGTTTCCTTGAATAGTCTATATTATGAGTGCATATATCATTGCATTTTCAGATTGTATCTCATACTTGGTCTCTTTGGGGCTATGGTCAGTGTTGTATATGGTGGTAGTAGTCATCTAAGAATCACTGAAAGAGGTCAAGGTAGAAATATTTTTATATCAAGGATCAGGCCTTGGGAAGGATGAAGCAGAGAATATACTGCAAATATATAACCTTGTAGGTCTACTGAATGAAGATTTCAGTGAGTAAAACACTTTATATCATCTCCTCCAGGAAGAGGAATTAAATTATAGATAAATTTTATAATGAAATCAAACTTATTTGGGAAGAAAAAAAAGAAATAGGATGGAAGCTATTTCTCATACTCTAGGAGATATCTCTGACTGGAAAAATCATATTAAATACAAAATCTATCTTAAAACAATATCAGGAATGTCAAACTGCCAAAAGCTAAAACTACATAGCTAAAATGAAAACTACAAGCACTTTTTAAAACACAAAGCTGAGCCTTTTTCTTCTCATACACTCTCATTATGATAATTCTGCATTCGTATCTTCTCTGTTATCTTCTTTCTTTTCAGTAGAACCCCAACCTTCTTCTCTAGAAGAATTATGTATCACATTATGAAATAAAACTCCACCAACATCCATAACTGTGAGAGGCTAAACATTTTATACCCTTATTTTTTTAATTGAAAACTAAATACAAATATCTTATCCCAGGGAGTATTGAGTCCCTTATTTGGAAGCTTTCACAGGGTGAGAGGAAGTGAATAACTGAACATAAATTTCAAGTCATTCTAAATATAACTTAGGAAGTTCAAATATCAGGAAATAAATAAATTAAGAAGTGAAATACTGATGAAATTTCAAAGGAAGCAATCAGGAAGGTGACAAATGTAACAATGACAAGATGCTGATGCTTAAAGCAAAATGTTCAAAAGCAAGAAAGACCTGACAGACCCATATAATCTTCGTGACCCATTGAGCTGTTGCCTGACAACTAGTTTCATTTTAGGAACAAAGGGAAAGACTAAGATCAAGGCAAAAATGTGAAAATTAAATAGAAACAGGCAGCACTTTTGAAAAGGTCTCTAATTCAACATAAAGCCAGGAACAAATCAACTGTCAGTCCTCTGTGATATTAGCTCATTGTGGGTCAGGGGAATATTGTAGGTGGATGGATAAAAGGGGTGCTAAGTCCACCACTACCACCTCGCTCATCCTGGCCATAAAATCAGGACCATCTTTGTGATGCTGAGCTAGAAATATTCAGTCTTGCTTCCCTTCCTTCCTTCCTTGTTCCTTCCTTCCTTCCTTCCTTCCTTCCTTCCTTCCTTCCTTCCTTCTTTCTTCTTTCACTTCTTTCTTTTGTTGGTACTTGGGATTGAAACTAGGGGCAGTTGGCCACTGAGTAACATCCCTGTCACTTCAATTTCTTCTTCTTATTTTTTTTTAAATTTGAGACAGGGTCATACTAAGATGCTTATGCTAAGTTGTCCGGAAATGACATTGTTGATATGCCCATGCTCTCCTTATTTCTGTTCCCTGGATATATAAATATCATTTCGAATTCAGAGGTTGTTACATGTAAATCTTTATTTAAGGTAAATCCTTGTCTGTTAGATCTCAGGTAAGGGACTCCTAATCAGAGATTCTTTTTCCGGCCATTGAATTTAAATAGTCCTCAGTCACCCTTAGTCACATTCCCACTCTTCTATATATAATTAAATAACATTTAAAAAAATTTCTTCCTTGCTTTACTTGTTTTAATGCCTGCCCCATACCAGAATGTAATCTATGTGAAAGGACCAGTTTGCCTCATTCACTGCTATATCTCCATAGCTACAATATTCAGGGTCTTGCACAATGCAGACATTTCATGATTAAATTAATTATAGTAGCACATGCCTTCCTTTACTATCTGATTTAACACGATGCCTCCTCAGATTATTCTCTATTTCATCTACTTCATTATTTTCTTCATAATATTTAGCACTTTGCAGCAACTAGCATTGACTGAAATTATAACATTCAATTATTAGTTTTTTTTTTTTTTAATCGTGTACCTCCCTCAAATGTGTGTAACTACCAGGAGTACAAGGTTCTTATCTGATTTGTTCAGCCTTGAATATTTAATATCTATTCCTAGATGAATGTTTGGCAACATGTATGAACTCAATATCTAGTGTTTAAATGAATTAATTTCCATGGAAAAGTTACAGAAGGATGAAGTATGTATTTTGATTCATATTCTAAAGTAACTGGGTCCCTGAAACTGAAGTTGTGTTAAGGGAGTACGTATTTGGAAAGTGTCAAAACAAAATCAGTTAAAAGTTATAGAGGACAGGAGCTGGGGCTGCAGCTCAGTGGTAGAACACTTGCCTAGCATGTGTGAGGCACTGGCTTCCATCCTCATCACCATATAAAAATAAATAGAATAAAGGTGTTGTGAAAAAATATATAAAGAACAGATTGATAGCAAGCACCATTGTAAGTAATATATATTTATATTTTATCAATGTTACAAACAACTCTTTGAGGACTTACTATCAATTCCATTTAAAATATTACTAAACTGAAGCAAAAATATATACAATAAACTGTCTATTATTTTTTCTTTTGTTATTATTACTATTATGCTCCCTGCTCTTACTTGTAGGCCTGAATTTGAAGCTTGACTGTCTATCTGAAGAGTTCATACTCTTGGGCTGTTGCTCAGTGGCAGAGCAATTGCCTAGCATGTGTGAGGCACTGGCTTCTATCCTTAGAACTGCATGAAAATAAATTAAAAAATAATTTTAAAAAAGAGGTCATGCTCTTAATTGATATGTTACAATTCTATTACCACAAGACCTAAAACAGGTAAGTTTATAATGAAGGTTTGTTAAGATATGCATGGATTTATTCTATTAGTTTGCCTAGTTGTGGTTTCTCTCCAGACTCTTGAAAGAGGAAGAAAGCTGAACCTCACGACCTCTAGGTCACCTTTAGACTTGAGGGTTACATGCAAAATATTTTTTTAACCTCATTTGTTTATCTTAGCATTCAGGATGCACTTTATTCAGACCATTAATGAACAAATGATATGGTATTAATGAAAACAATTGATAAGAACATTATTTTTCTCTATTCTGAGAAGTTGTCAATGTGCTCCATCTTGCTTACTTATTATAAATAACAACAAACTACGACAAGAAAAATGTCCTTTCTCCTAGTACCAAGTACTTTTAGCTTCCTTCCTGGATAACTTCAGAGGGAATTCTACCTTGAGGCAAACAATCTCTGTATCATTAGCACAAAGTAATCCTTACAATAATGGGCTTTAATTGCCTTTAATTATTTTATATCTGAATTACCGTACATTGCAGGACATGTAGAACCATAATAATAAAATATCATATTATAGTGGTTTATTGAAGTAGCATGCTCAGCTTTAACTTCTGGGAATCACTGTGAGGTCTAGCAGTGCCTGTAAATCATTCTAATCTCACAGCAGAGGTTGAAGGTGCAATGGGACCCTGAATAAGATAGGAAACATAAACTTTTCAAATTAATTCTTATTAAGGCCTAGGGCTTTATTCCTACTCATCTTGCTTAGGTTATGACAAAATTAAATAGCCAATCCATTCACCAGCTACATGGTAAGCTGTCTTTAAAATTAATAATAAATTAATAATTTTATATTTTCAAGATTAAAATAATTATATTACTTACCTAAAATATCTCAGGAGCTAGTTATGGTAAGAAAATATATAGGGGCTAAGGTTGTGGCTCAGCAATAGAAGACTTTCCTAGCACGTGCGAGACCCTGGGTTCAATCCTCAGCACCACATAAAAATAAATAAATACTTAAAAAATGAAAATATACATTCATTATTATTATCTTTAGGTGGTAGGTGGATTATTGATTTGAGTGCTACAGATATTAGTGGAAGATTTATTTATTTTTTTAATCCAAGGCTGGAATATAACTCCTTAGAATCTGCTCTTATCTCAGCAAAATGCTCATTAAAAATGAACATTTTCATTGACGTTGAGGATAGAGAAAGGAGAATGTCAACTATGTTGCTTAGATGAGAAGAATAGCCTTTAATCTAATTCCAAATGTTACTAATAGTTGCCTGTAGTGCATTTTATAACTATTTGTATCTATTTATACAGACACATAGAATACATATAGTAACTTCTTTGAAGAGGGGAAAATCTATGTAAGCACACAAACTACTTTTAGCAAATAGGAAACCCAGAATATGGATTTCTTTTAGATCTTGTTTCCCGACTGTATCACAGTTGCTCATAATTTTTCAGAAATTTGCTCCTGGTCTTTTTATTACTTCCCCAAAGGTTGGGATACCTCTTGAAGTAAGTGAGCATCTATGTCAATAGAACTTTGACCCAACACCACAGGAAAGCTGCTAGCTTCTGACATCTGTTTTTAGAATACTACAAACTAGTGCTTGCTTCAACAGCACATATACTAGAATACTACAAACTATAAGTCAGAGAGGCTGAACTTAAAAGCTTATTTCAGGAGATAAATTTCTCTTAAAATCAGAGGAATGGAAAAATGTGTGAATAAAAGAACTAACTTTTGCTACCCAGAACTACCCTATATATGATGGACTATGCTTTCATTTGATTGCTTTCTTGACATTTTTTAAGTATCCTGAGCCTCTGTCTTAGACCAGATTATCAATAGTCCATATTTTTGTTATACCTTATTTTTTGTTCATTCAACACATGCAATGTCAGCTCAATAAGGCTTAACAGACAGTAGTAAGGATATAACATTCAGAAAACACTTCATAGGTATTTCAAATTACCTACAGCCTCTATCCCCAAGATATCTTAATCATTACTACATTTACCTAAAAGGCTGTGGGTTATTTTGTCCCATTGTGTTTTAGCTATGATTGGAGTTAAAACATCCTAATCATGTTAGTAATCAGGTCTTATACATAACAGAAAATCTGATCCTAAAATTGTCAGAAAATGACATTAGACTCATGCTCAGTGTGGATAAACTCAGAAATGAAGTGAGGAGCAAGAAAGTAATTATATTGTAAAAGCTCATTATACATCAATGACTCCATTAAACATATTTCATATATTTTACATTTTAATATCCATAAAAGCTACCATTTGGTGCTTATGATCCTTCATATATTAAAAAAGTGATAATATGCTAAGAAATAGAAATTATTGCCCAAAGTCACACAACTAGGGAACCTATCAGCCAAGATTTGAACAAAAGTATCAGTTAAAACTTACTTCTTTTTCTATTTTTGAATCTAGTCTGCCTCACAACCTGACTTGAATTAGTTTCTCTGGTGCCTCTAGAAACCATAAAATACTAACACATTAAAATTGAATAGCACATGTGCTCCTTGTATTTAATAAATTCAAAACATACATAGCTATACAAAGGCCCACTTTAAATTCATATTAATTCAGATGCTAATAAGTATGCTTCCTAAGCCAAAGAAAAATCACACAAAAAAATTAAATCAGATGTGAAAATAGCTTGACCTTATATCTATGGTGACCATCTGTTCGTAATAGAAAAATGTTTGTATATAATTATTTCTAATATACAATAACTGTCACAGAAATAGAAATACAATATTTATTTTTTCTTTTTATTGGTTCTTTTTAGTTATGCATAACATTAGGATTACTTTTGTCATAATTATAAAAGCATGGAATATAATTTGCTTTAACTCAGTTCCAGTACTTCCTCTTAATCTCCCCTTCTACCTCCCCCTGTTTCTTTCCCTATACTGTACTGAATTTTCTGCTATTTACTTATAATATTTATTAGTCAAATGGATATACATGTTGGTGAGATTCACTGTGGAATATTCTTATGTACATAGGAAAGTTAGGTCACATTCATTCCACTGTTCTTCCCTTATCCTGTCCCTCCACCCTCCCTTAAATCTCCTTTCTCTGTACCACTGATCTTCTATTTTGGTGGAATTCCTCACCCTTTTTTGTCTTGCACTCTTTCCCTTTTTGTTTCTTATTTTTGTCTAGCTTCTGTGCATTCAGCCTTTGACTTTCTGGGTCTGGCTTAAGAAATATTATATTTCAATGGTTATCTGACCTTAAGCTAGATTAACCATGAAAAAACAGAAAACACAATAGAAGTTGGAAAGGGAAGAAATCACAACTGATACAACAGAAATACAAAAGATCATAAGGAAGTACTATGAATGATTATGTACCAACAAACTGAATAATCTAAAAGAAATACTTAATTACTAGACATGTTCAAAGACTAAGGTTGAATCACAAAGAAAAAGAACATTTGAACAAAATATTAATGGATAATGAGACTGATCAATAATCAAAATATTTCCCATCAAAGAAAAGCCCAGGATAAGATGGCTTCACTGCTAAATTTTATGAAACATTTAAAGAACTAGTACCAATTCTTCTCAAAGTCTTCCAAAAACATGAATTGAAGGAAATACTTCAAAGCCTTTTTTCAAGGCCAGCATTACTTTGATACCAAAGCCAGATTAGAATTCTACATGAAAACACAATCACAGTTCACTATTCCTGATGAAAATTGATATAAAAATCCTCAATGAAATAATAGTAAACCAGGGATCCAAGATGGCAGGCCAGAGGGAGGCAGCATTTTGAGTCGCTCTGTGACCTGGGATTTAAGAAGTGAGAATACTTCTTCTCTGCAAGTAATTTTCTTGCTTCCACACAGGAATCACAGCTACCATACCCATGCAGGGCTCCAGGCCTCAGTTTCAGAATAGGTGTCCCAACTACTCACCCATACAGAACTACAGGGTACCTGAACAGGACCATAGGCATCAGCACCCATGCAGAACTTTCGGCCACCTATAAGAGCAGAAATTCTTGACGCAGCTCCCACACAGGACACCTGGCAGCTCCCATGCACAGGATCTCCAGCCACTACTCCTGTGTCGACACACATCAACCAACATGGGGCTCCCATGGTCACCTCTATCTTGGGACTCTGCAGTAATGGAGATAATCCCCTACAAGCCATAGCCCACCTGCACCAGGAAACTTCACACAGGTTCTGAAGACAGCCACAGCCACATGCTGCACGACACAGACCCAGTCTCTGAACTCATCTTCAAATGCTATCACCGACTCCCCCCACCAAACTGGACACCCCATTGCTGAAACCAAATGCCTTCATCCTGGGTCACCTTCATCATTATCATTAGTGGAGGCAACTCCAAGTTTGGAACTCTGGCTGGCCAGGCAACCAGTTTCTAACATCCCCCTCTGACCAGCAGCCACAGTGACTTCCAGAATGTTAGTAGCAGGAGCAAAACAGAAGATCAGTGGTAATAACCAGGCACAGTGACTTCACAAAACAAAACAGCTCTCAGCCAGGCAGGTGTGCAGCATGCCCAAAGTGCCACACATAAGAGCCCTGAAGAGAAAGGTCCCTTATTAGGAAGCAGTAAGTGAAAGGGTGAGTGTGATACAGTTTAAAGACTATCAGAGACCAGGAACTGGGAGGTCTTCAGGCAAGATAAGGAGATAAGACCAGGTGCTCACATCACAGAAGCAGGCTCAAAAAGAGATCTCTGTGGTGCAGCCTCCCTTCAGGGATCAGCTGGTGCCACACCCCACTTCCAGGTGCCCTCCACCCAGGACCTAGGGGAAATAGAGAGGCTTACCTTCACCAACCTCAGTATGGAGATACCAGCTAACAACAAACAATTTTTTTCTTTCTTCTCCCTCTTTATTCTCCTGCCCTCACATACTCAACATATGTGAAACTTAATACTTTGGATGAATTAGGATATTGAAGTTTGAGACGATTTAATAGTATATTACAGTTATGTTGTATATTCTTTTTTCCCCTTTTCTCCAACTTTTTACTATTTTAACTTTTTAAATTTTTTAAATATATATGTGAGTTTGTTTTATGTATTCTACTGACTTCTCTCTTACTTATCTACCCAATATTACTTCCACTCTGTTCTCTTGCTACTAACCTTTTTCTTTAGATTTCTTTTTCACACTTCCTAAGATATAATAACTCTATATCCTCACCTCCTACCTCCTCAGCATATCTTTCTACACCCTCACCCCTGGTTCTTTCACCACCATCAGATACTGTAAATGCTTTTACAAACCTACTGATCATATTGTAGATAATAATTGAATTCACCATTTCTGTATATTGTGTCCAAATTTTAAAAGTCTATTAGCAACTATTTGTTTTTAGGTGGTATATTATTTATATTGGGATCTGTTAACCTTGTCCTATCCCTGAAAGGAGAAGTATTGGATCCCTACAGGGCACTAAAAGCCTATAGGGTACAAATGGTAAAGACTCAGATCCATAGTGCTAGAAGTGAAGACACATGAGCAACATGAAAAGACAAGGGAAGAAATTGCCACAAACAAATCAAAATACCACATTATTAGAATGCATAGCCAACACATCAGTAGAAATGACAGAGAAGGAGTTCAGGATGTACATAATCAAAATGTTCTGTGAATTAAAGCATGATATAAAAAAGCAAACGCAGGCATCAAAAGATCATTTTGACAAAGAGCTACAAAAACAAATACAGGAAGCAAAAGATTGCTTCAGTAGGGAGATAGAAGAAATAAATAAAAACCAAACAAAAATCTTTGAAATTAAAGAAACAATAAACAAAATTAAAAGTTCAATTGAAAGCATCACCAACAGAATTAGACCACTTGGAATACAGGACATCACACAATGAAGACAAAATATATAATCTTGAAAAGAATGTAGATCACATAGTGAAGATAGTAAGAATCCATGAGCAGAACATTCAAGAAGTATGGGATAACATAAAAAGACTAAATTTAAGATTTCTTGGGATAGAGCATGGAATAGAGTTCCAAACCAAAGGAATGAGCAATCTATTCAATGAAATAATATCAGAAAATTTTCTAAACACAAAGAACAAATTGGAAAACCAAATACAAGAGGCTTACAGGATGCCAAATGTACAAAATCACAATAGATCCACATAAAGGCACATTATAATGAAAATGCCTAACATACAGAATAAGGAAAGGATATTAAAAGCCACAAGAGAGGGGCTGGGGATGTGGCTCAAGCAGTAGCATGCTGGCCTGGCATGCACAGGGTGCTGGGTTCAATCCTCAGCACCACATAAAAATAAAATAAAGATGTTGTGTTCACTGATAACTAAAAAATAAATATTAAAAATTTTCTCTTTCTCTCTTTAAAAAAAAAGCCACAAGAGAAAAGAATTAGATTTCATATAGGGTGAAACCAACTACGTTATATGCAGATTTTTCAATGCAGACCTTGAAAGCTAGAAGACCTGGAACAACATAGATCAAGCTCTACATGAAAATGAATGCCAACCAAGAATCTTGTATCCAGCGAAAATAAGCTTTAGATTTGATGATGAAATAAAAACTTTCCACGATAAACAAAAGTTAAAAGAATTTACAGCTAGAAAACCTGCACTTCAGAGCAGCCTTGGCAAAATATTCTATGAAGAAGAAATGAAAAACAACAATAAAAATCAGCAGAGTGGGGCTGGAGCAGTGGCTCCATGACAGAGTGCCTGCCTATCATGTGTAAGAAACTGGGTTAGATTCTCAGCCCCACATATAAATAAATAAAAGTCCACTGACTACTAAAATTTATTTTAAAAACATTGGCAGAGGGAGGTATTATATTAAAGGAAAAAAACTAATAAAAGGAGAAACCAAGTCAAGTTAAATAACAAAATAAACAAAACTGGCTGGGAATAAAAAATAAAGTCTCAACAATAACCCTGAATGTAAATGGCCTAAACTCATCAATAAAAAGAAAAAGACCAATCAATATGCTGCTTCACAGAGACTCATCTCATAGGAAAAGACATCCACAGACTGAAGGTGAAAGGTTGGGAAAAATCATACCACTCAAAAGGACTGTGGAAGAAAGCAGAAGTTTCCATCCTCATATCAAATAAAGTAGACTTTAAACTAAAGTTAATCAAAAGGGACAAAGAAGGATATTTCACACAGTTCAAGGAAACCATACACCAATAAGACATAACAATTATAAACATATATGTCCCAAACAATGGAACATCTATATTCATCAAACAAACACTTCTCAAGTTCAAGAGTCAAATTGACCACAACATAATAATTCTGCATGACCTTAACACACTTCTTTAACCACTAGATATATCCTCCAAACATAAGCTGAACAACAAACTATAGAACTCAGTAATAAAATCAATAACTTAGACTTAAGTGACATATATAGAATATTTTATCCTTCAACATGTGAGTATACTTTTTTATCAGCAGGACATTGATCTTTCTCTAAAATAGACCATATATTATGTGACAAAGCTACTCTTAGTAAATACAAAAAAGTAGAGATACTACCCTGCATTCTATCCAATCACAATGAAATGAAATAAGAAATCAATGATAAAATAAAAAAATAAAAATTAATCCAAAACCGGGAGACTAAATAATATGCTACTAAATGAACAATGGCTTGCAAAAGACATCAAAGAGGAGATTGAAAAAATCGTAGAGGTAAATTAGAACACATATAAAACATATCAAAATCTTTAGGACACTGTGAAGGCAGTACAAAGAGAAAGTTTATTGCATGGAGTTCATTCCTTAAAAGAAGAAAAAGTCGACAAATAAATGACAAAACACTATTTCTCAAAGCCCTAGAAAAAGAAGAACAAATCAACATCAAAAGGAGTATAAGACAGGAAAAAAATTAAAATCAGAGCCAAAATCAATGAAATTGAAACAAAAGAAATAATTTTAAAAATTGACAAAAAACTTGGTTTTTTGAAAAAAAATAAATGAAATTGCCAAACCCTTAGCCATGCTAACAAAGAGAAGAAGACAGATAACTCAAATTATAAACATACATGATGAAAAGGGAAATATCACAACAGACACTACAGAAATACAAAAAATAATTAGAAATTATTTTGAAAACTTGTACTCCCAAGAAAATAGAGACAAATTTCTAGAGGCATATGAGTTGCTCAAATTGAATCAGTATGGTATACACAATTTAAAGGGATTAATCTCAAGCAAGGAAATAGAAGATGCCATCAGAAGCCTACCAACCAAGAAAAGCCCAGGACCAGATGGATACACAGCTGAGTTCTACAAGATTGATAAAGAAGAACTAATACCTATACTATACAAATTTCCTGAAATAGAAAAAGAGGAAGCACTTCCAAACTCATTCTATGAGGCCAATATTACTCTGATTCCAAAACGAGGCAAAGACACATCAAAGAAAGAAAACTTCAGAACAATATCTCTAATGAATACAGATGCCAAAATTCTCAATAAAATTCTGTCAAATCGAATACAAAAGCACATCAAAAAGGTAATGCACCACAATCAAGCGGGGTTAACTCCAGGGATGCAAGGTTGGTTCAACATATGGCAATCAATAAATCTAATTCATCACATTAATATACTTAAATATAAGAACCTTATAATCATCTCAATGAATGCAGAAAAAGTATTCAACAAATTACAGCACCCCTTCATGTTCAAAACACTAGAAAGACTAGGGATAATAGGAACCTATCTCAACATCGTATAAGCTATCTATGCTTAGCTCCAGGTCAACATCATTTTAAATGGAGAAAAATTGAAATTATTCCCACCAAAACCTGGAACAAGACAGGGATGCCCTCTTTCAAAACTTCTATTTAACATAGTTCTTGAAATACTGGCCAGAGCAATTAGACAAAAGAAATTAAAGAGATACACATAGGAAAAGAAGAACTCAAATTAGCACTATTTTCTGAAAATACGATTTTATATCTAGAAGACCCAGGAAATTTCACCAGAAAACTTCTAGAACTAATAAACAAATTTAGCAAAGTAGCTGGATTCAAAACCAACACCCGTAAATCAAAGGAGCATCTCTTCTCCCTGAAAGGGAGAAGAGAAAAACTACCCCATTTATAATAGTGTCAAAAAAAAACCTTGGGAATCAACAAATTAAAAGAGGTGAAAGATCCCTACAATGAAAACTATAGAATGCTAAATAAAGAAATTAAAGAAGACCTTAGAAGATGCAAAGATCTCCCTTGTTCTTGGATGAGCAGAATTAATATTGTCAAAATGATCATACTAGCAAAAGCACTGTTCAGATTTAATCCAATTCCAATCAAAATTCCAATGACATTCCTCATTGGAATAGAAAAAGCAGTCATGAAATTCATCTGGAAAAATGAGAGATCCATAGTAGCTAAATCAATCCTTAGCAGGAAGAGTGAAGCAGATGGTATCACTATACCAGACCTTAAACTATACTACAGAGCAATAGTTACAAAAACAGCATGGTATTGGCACCAAAACAAACTGGTAAACCAATGGTACAGAATGGAGGACACATAGACTAACCCACATAATTACACTTATATTATACAAACACACCAAAAATGTACATTGGAGAAAAGATAGCCTTTTCAACAAAAGGTGCTGGGAAAACTGGAAACCCATATGCAACAAAATGAAATCAAGCACCTATCTCTCACTATGCACAAAACTCAACTCAAAGTAGATCAGAGATCTAGGAATTAAACCAGAGAAACTGCATCTCTTAGAAGAAAAAGTAGGTCCAAATCTCTATCATGTCAGATTAGGTCCTGACTTGCTTAATAAGGCTCCTTTAGAGAAAGAATTAATATAAAGAATCAATAAATGGGACAGATTCAGACTAAATAGCTTCTTAGAAAACGAAGCAATCAGTGAGGTGAGTAGAGATGCTACCTCTTGGGAGCAATTTTTTTTTTTTACTTGCACATCAGATAGAGGACTAATCTCTAAGGTATATAAAAAATTCAGAAAATCTGAACACCAAAAAACAAATAACCCAATCAATTAATGGGCCAAGGAACTGAACAGAAACCTCTCAGAAGAGGATATACAATCAATCAACAAATATATGAAAAAATGATCAACATCTCTAGCAATTAGAGAAATGCAAATCAAAACTACTCTAAGATTTCATCTCATTCCAGTCAAAATGGCAGCTATTAAGAAAACAAAAAAAAAAAATAAGTTTGGGCGAAGATATGGGGAAAAAGGCACATGCATACATTGCTGGTTGGATTGCAAATTGGTGCTGCCAATATGGAAAGCAGTATGGAGATTCCTTGGAAAACTTGGAATGGAACTACCATTTGACCCAACTATCCCACTCCTTGGTCTATACACAAAGGACTTAAAAACAGCATATTACAGGGACACAACCACATCAATGTTTATAGCAGCACAATTCACAATAGCTAAACTGTAGAACCAACCTAGATGCCCCTCAGTAAATGAATGGATAAAGAAAATATGGTATATATACACAATGGAATATTATTCAGCAATAAAAGACAATAAAATCATGGCATTTGCAGGTAAATGGATAGAGTTGGAGAATATAATGTAAGTGAATTTATTTAATCCCCCTAAACCAAATGTCTTATACAAGGAGGATGATTCATAGTGGGTTTGGGAGGGGGAGTATGGGAGGATTATAGGAACTCTAGACAGGACAAAAGGGTTGGATGGAAGGGAGGGGGCATGGGGGTAGAAAATATGGTGGAATGACATGGAAATTATCACCCTAAATATATGTGTGAAGACACAAAATGGTGTGAATATACATTATATACAACCAGGACAGGAAAAATTGTGCTCTACATGTGTAATATGAATTGTAATATATTCTGCTGTCATTTATAACAAATTAGAATAAAAATTTTAAAAAAACTGACTCTGGTGATTACAATAAAAAAATTAAAAATAATAGCAAACCAAACTCAGCAACACATTAAAAGAATAATTCATCACAATCAAGTAAAATTTATTGCTTGGAAGCAAATATGGCTTAACATAGGAAAATCAATAAATGCTATACATTCATTAATAGAATGAAGACAAAAAATAGGATCAGTAGATTCAGAAATAGATTTTGATAAGCTCAATATCATTTCATGATAAAATCACTCAACAGCTTAGGTATGGAGGAAATATACTTCAGTACAATAACAGTCATATATAATAGATTTTAAAACTAACATCTTCAATAATTAAAAGTTGAAAAGCTTGATTCTTAAAATGAGGAACAAGAGTAGGACGTTCATTCTTATTGCTTCTTTTTGACATAGTGCTGGAAGCTAGAGCAATTTGACAAGAGAAATAAATAAAAGACATCCTAATATGAAAAGAAGAAGTGAAATTGTCAATTAGCTGAAGATGTATTCATAATTCAGAAAGTAAATGAGCCCCTTCCTTTGTAATTCCTCTCTGAAAAATGAATGGATGAAAAAAACAAAATCACAAGACTCATCTTTAAAATTGGAGAATGAAAGTGAAGCTAAGGTAATTCTTTTTGAAATTAAAATTGTATTCCTGAGCTGGGGTTGTGGCTCAGTGGTAGAGCACTCACCTAGCATGTGCAAGGCCCTCGGTTCAATCCTCAGCACCACATAAAAATGAATAAAATAAAGGTATTTTGTCCAACTACAACTAAAAAATAAAAATATTTAAAAATTGTATTCCTTATGATGTCACTTGGAAATGAAGTAATTTTTTGAAAAATTTTGGTGTAGTTGTAGATGGACAGAACGCCTTTGTTTTATTTATTTTTTATGTGGTACTGAGGTTAGAACTCAGTGCCTCACATGTGCTAGGCAAGTGCTCTACCACTGAGCCACAACCCCAGCCCTAAAGTACTTTTTTGATATGGAAAGAGGGCACAGTTCAAGAGAAGACAGTAGTAGTCTTTAAATACTTAGTACTTTATTGTGTTAAAATTAATTGTGGCGCTGGGGTTGCATCTCAGTGGTAAAATGCTTGCCTAGCATGTGTGAGGAACTGGGTTCAATCCTCAGCACCACATATAAATAAATAAATAAACAAGTAAACAAACAAATAAATAAATACATAAATAAAACTAATTGTGATGTATTTTAATCTGGGATAATAATAAGGCAATAATTGGAATTAGAAAAACAAATAATTTATTAAATTAGCCTAATTATTCTAAATCCTTTTTTGCATTCTATTTTTTCAAATTTTTTTAAATACTTTTTTTACATATTGATGGATCTTTATTTTATTCATTTATTTATACATGGTGCTCAGAATTGAATCTAGTACCTCACAAATGCTGGGCAAACGCTCTACCACTGAGCCACAACCCCAGACCTCTGAATTCTAATTTTGAAGTCATAAATGCTTAGAACACAATTGCCCTTTATGATGAAAAAAAAAAACGTTTTATTTCCTTAATGAAGATGTTCATCCAACTTATCTTGTAAGAAATTTTACTTTTTGAGTGGTATAATTCTCCACATTTGACAATGAAATCTAATATTCTATGACTCAAGGATAATTCCCTCTGAAAATCTTGTTTGAATGTAATATTTCTTTGAGAAGTAAAATATTAACCTGTTGCTTACACTCAAATGTTTACTCACGTTATAGGATTTATTTTGAATTCACAGATTCTCTAACAATGGTGGATGGAGCAGGGGTTTGCTGGATTAGTAGAATAATGGTAGACTGTAGTAGGGGAAGGACATATGTCAATAATATGGAATACAGTTAACTAGTAGCAACCATGGGAACGAAACCATGGGCCAGGATTTAGGATTTGGATAGGTGAGAAGAGGAATTACTTAAAAATAAGGTAGAAAATTAAAACAAAAAAACAGCACATGTACATGCCTTTTGCCAAAATATGCCCTTGAGAATGAAATTCAAAGCATTCAATTGTGCCTCAGAAGAAATAAGAACTGTCATTCTACCTGGAAATAACCCCATTTAAGTCCCTTCTATAACTTTAGAAAATGAAAAGACCTATTGTTAACCCTAAATAAAAACATATTCCTCAAATGAAAACTAAAAACAGCTGTTATCACTTTCACAACATTCATCAGACTTCACAGATGGGAAGAGATATAGAATAATGGACAATCAAATGCTGTATTATCTCTTGTAGATTCTAAATTTTGGCTAAGTTTGACGTTTGCATGAAAATCAGCCTAATAGAAACACTACTCATATGCAATGAATATTAAATTGTGTTTGGCAAAGTATTTAGCTATATTCTCTTCAAACTTTTCCTTTTTTTCCTTAGATTAATTCCAGTAAGTTCATTTTCTCTATATCAATAAAAAATATGAAATCACTTGAAATTGAAAGACAATGAAATATTATTTATGAGCAAAATATTTTTAATTTGTTTTCAACCAGTTACTAGTAAGAAAGTTCAGTAGTAGTTCATAAGAATAATGAACTGCTACTTTATTTTAATGATTACCTGGACTGCATTTTGTTTGTCTGCTATAAAAAGGAAGTATCTGTAGTTCTAGAAAGAATGCAAGTAATTCATGTGTACCATTTAATTAGTTTGAGTGACTTTCTTTTGAAAAATTATTTGAAGTAGAGTTATTCAGATTGCATACCAATGCCACTATATGTAATCTTTCTACCTGTTACTGAGACACGGTTTTCCTATCACATTGGAGATACCTTTCAAAATAATACTTTAAAATACCTCCTGTTTCTGAAAACTAATAAGTATGAACAAGATTCAAGAAAGCTCTCTTTTACTAAAATATTAGAATTTCCAAAATATATGGCTGTGCCAGTCAAAACTCCAGGTGTGTGAGTAAAGCAGTTGCAGCATAATGATTTTTTAATCCAGTATTATTTGTCTTCAATCATGCTTATGAATAATTTTGATTCATTTTATGCATTTTGGAAAAAGGTGCTTTACAACATTCATGTCCTATGGCATCATGACATATCACACAATAGGGTGCATTTTTTAAGAAGCTATTGTATTATGTATGGAGGCATAAGAAAAGGGAAAGGGAGTTACTAGGTACCATAAATTAAATATGGACTATTTAAATTCAAAGGATGGTGCCTTTAAACCATACTGATACTTTTTTGCTTCACAAGCCATGTGCCTTCAAATTAGAAACATATAGTGATTTGTAAGCAATGTGTTTCCTTTGGTCAAATACATACCTCCTTATTTGTGTAGAGTTGGCCAGATCAGGTTCCTGCCAATGAAAGTTTCCAAATACATCTCTGTCACCTCATTTACTCTGCTGAATCAGCACTCTGTGGGCACAGAGTTTTCTTTAAAGTTTCTTCAAAATATTACACACTGGAGGGGATGCTTTCACAAAGGCTGATTCAGCAAGTGGAGCAAAAAAGGAAGTGAGAGATTTATAGGGTTCTTTCAATGCTGGAAGGAGCCCTGCTGATGGATAAAAGGATGATTATGCAAGTTAACCTATGTGTGCTGAGCTTTCAGACAATGAACCTTAGTCTGTTCATTTTGTTTGAAATTAACACTCTGTAGCCTAGTCATATATTCTGTTACACATAACATAGGCCCTCCCTCACACTTGCATTTGAATGATACTTCTCACTTTTCAAAATGTTTTCATATTTGCAATTTCATTTGCTCTTCTCCATACAATAGTTAGATGTGCAAGTCTGGAATTATTAGTCAAATTAGAAAAATACAGAAAATAATCAATAGAAAATTATATAACTTGTCTAATTGTATACTTAAGTTTTGGCAGAGCTGAGACTAAAAGACTGTTAGAATTGCTTGACCTTTATTCTATAAAATTTTCAATTCACATGTTGTCTACCTATTTGGACATGTCAATTCCAAATGGGGTAGGAGACAGAGAAGGGATGTATTTATTATAGGTCCATAATTTTTAAACGTGCTTTAGTTACCTTTATGAATAAATCATTGTCTGTCCTCAAGGAAGAGTGATAAAAAATAGTTTCAACTCAACAGTTTAAATCTCATGCTTACTGTTCATAAACATATGAGAAAAACATAGTCTCTAGTTTTTATATTTTAATTTAGGTATTAATTCTGTATTGTCAGCTTATTTGTATAGCTATTGAAAAAAACTTTCATTTTCCATTATGGTTTCTGATTCCTAATAGTATTTTTAATGGTTAAGATACCAACTATTGACAAAAAGATACTTAAAATTAGAAGGCTGATGTAGTTAATATTTGTTGTCAAGATGACTGGATTATGGATTACCTAGAGAGCTGGTAAAACATTTCTGGATGTGTCTATGAAAGTGTTTCCAGAGGACATTAGCATTAAGTTGATAGAATGAGTAGGGAAGATCCACTCTTACTCGGTATGAGTTGGCACCATGCAATTTTCTAAGGACCTGGACGGAATGAAGAAGCAGAGGAAAGGTTAATTATCTCTGTGTCCTGGAGCTGGGACACGCTTATTCTCCAATCCTCGGACAACAAATCTTTAGACTCTCTGGAAATTGGGTTCCTGGTCTTTCACCAGCAGTCCTTAGATCTTCAGGCTTTTGGCCCCAGACTGAGAGTTAAACCATCAGCTTCCATGGCTCTAAAACATTCAATTTGGACTAAATCACCCTACAAGTATCTCAGTGTTTCCAGCTCACATATTTCCTGTTCTAGTACTTCTCAGTGTTTCCAGCTTGCATATTTCCTGTTCTAGTACTTCTCAGACTCCATAGTCACAAGGACCAATTCCCCTAATAAATCCTACTCATACCTATATATGAATGCATATATGTATAAATGCATATATATAACTGTCTATCCATCTCTTTGTATATATCTCTGGAGAATCCTAACACCAGAGCTATATTTATGGAGTTACTGAGTTCTTAGATATATAATATTTAATAATCATTTCACAAAAATGATGTAATACAGTCCAGAATAGAAATGGTATAACGAATATTCCTTAAAACACAAATTAAAAATGAGAATCTTAATTGTGTCCTGCTACCAACATGCAAGTAAGCCTCCACTCCCAACTTGCTTCTAATTTCACAATTAAAACTTTTCAATATGTATATATGCCGAGTTATTCAAATAGATTTAAAAAATATTTTTAGACATTGATAGACCTTTATTTTATTCATTTATTTATATGTGGTACTGAGGATCGAACCCAGTGCCTCACACATGCTAGGAAAGCACTCTACCACTGAACTGCAACCCCAACCCTATACGCTGAGTTTTTATAAAGCAGAACATATGCCTTCATCTTTAAGACAATTTAGTTAGGTAAGACTGAAATCCATTCATTCATTCACCAAATAATTATTATGCACAGTTGTGAGCCAGGAACCATACTATGTACTCAGGTCCCTGCCTTCATGCCCTTATTGTATAGCTGGGAGAAGATATATGTTAATAAAATCTTCTCACAAACATATAAATCACTATTCCATATGCTGCAAAGGACAGTTACATGTGCTTAACTTATAAAAGGTGCATTTTGACACAGTCATGGCAAATGGGGAAGGTTACCTTGATGAAGGATCATTAAGCCAAGAGCTGAAAAGCAAGAATGAAATAAATAGGCAGGGTTTAGGGTAGACTATTCCAAGCAGAAGGAACAGTATGCATGATGATAATATAAGAGGACACATTTGCAGACTGGGTTAATAGCACTTAAACTGGGCTGAGAAACAAATGTAATAGTGAATTCATCAGTAAAAAATTAGACATTCTTTGAATAAAGATCGGAGGATTTTATGGAGATGATCCCCACCTTTTTATGGACAATGTTCACTCTAAAATCACCTGTAATGATTCCTTGTTCCAAAGGGCTATGCAATCAATTACTCATTTTACTAATTTATTCCACTGTCCAAAGACAATGGCACAATTTGGGATAGAAAATATTTTCACCCATCCATGGATGCTACTTTAATCTGTTTGACCACTGGGTATTGTCTTTGTCTACTGGCAGGTGAACAATGTCTTTTCTTTAATAAGGACAGGATCAAAAAGAGAGTCAGCTTCTTTGCAACTGATGAAATGTCTCACTTTATTCTGGAAAACTTACACAGTTTGCTCTAGGCAACAAGAGCTAGTCATCATACAATAAAACTAGACCTACACTAAACACAGACTTATAAGTCATCAAAGCAATTTAAAAGATCAGTTTGATATTTGACAGAGAGTCAATATATATTGCTATGTTTGTGATGACATGCTGAGGTAGCAGTTTCCTCAGCTTTGAGCCTATGCAGCAGTCTCAGAAAATCAGTAAAATCAAATGAAAAAAATGATAAGAAAGCCAGGCTGAGTATCTGAAAATAAGTGGGTAAAGTGGAAAACTAAGTCTATACTGAATGTGTAGTATGTGGTGAAAAGACCAGTGTGACAAAGCCTTGCCTGCCTCTATCAGTCCAGTTAGCCTTTCCAGATGGCCTTCCCTGTTTCTTTTGATTCACATATTACAGCCTTCACAGTTCATTTACACTTCACTTATTAAGCCTTACTTATTATTTATCACTCCAGTCTCTTTCTTTTTTTTAACCAAGGAGATCATAAAGTCCTTGAGGACAAAAACTATACCTTCCTTCAACTATTTTTTGTTGTCTCAAATAATTTCCCTGATTCTGTCTACACATATCAAGGTACTAAATATCCTATGTGCAGGTTGACAGAATATGATCATGCTCAAATAGTAAAGAGTTCAGCATTTATTTATTCCTTAGACAGTCTGGCTCCAGTTAGTTCTGGAAACAGACAAATCCAGATACAAATTCTGACCCTATTATTTATTTAGTTACATGAACAAGGGAAAAACATAAACACATTAGATACTAAGAGCTCAGCAGTAGGCTAAAGTTCTATTATAATAAAATCCTGGGACAAAGATGCTATTATTATTCTCACACCACAAATGAGCATACCAAATCAGAAAAGTTAAGTCCAAGGTTACAGAGACAGCAAATAGCTGAGCTAAGATACATACCTAAAGGCCAACATTCCCTGACTGAAATCAATATTAGTGGAACACATGCTAGATCCTGAAATCACATGGGAAGTTTTATTCTGAGCACAAGTACTTTCCCCCTGAAGTTTGCTTTCACTGAATTCTCATTATTATCCATAAACCCTCAAAATTATGAAAGAACACATTAGAATTGGATGTGGAGGAGGATAGGACATAAAGTACTATCACGCTT
This sequence comes from Callospermophilus lateralis, assembly GCF_048772815.1. Lineage (NCBI taxonomy): Eukaryota > Metazoa > Chordata > Mammalia > Rodentia > Sciuridae > Callospermophilus > Callospermophilus lateralis. The sequence continues at coordinate 102,738,156 of NC_135325.1, forward strand.
GTCATATTTGCTCCAAGGGGCAATGATTTACTTACAGAACTGAGATGATATAATTGCTACAAATGGTATAAGATGCAAGATAAGAGATGTTTCATTCTAAGCAAGTAGCTTAGAGAATGGTGATTCTGCCAAAGACAATAAAGAAAAGCATCAGAATGGAGAGAAAATGTGAGTTGTGTCATGAGTGGACATGATATTGAGAGTTAGAAAAAGTTAACACCCTCTTTATAAGCCTGTAATAAGAATGAAATAAAGAGTGAGCAAAGACAATGCCACCTTCCATTGTTGGTATGGTGTGTAGAACATTCATAATTTCTCCAATACAGCATATGTGTGGACCTTCCTATTCACACTTTTTTTCTACAGATGTCCTGGTGACTTAGAAAGGCTCAGCAGAAGTTTTGCAGAGCACCTGTTTTAAGCTAGTGGTTTTCACAACCTTGCATTCAAGCATCCCAAAGCCAAAGTGAAATTAAATTAATTTGACCCTTAAAAATTACATTTGTAATAAGGAGAACTAAAGACCATAAAATGAGGATAGCACAACAAAACAGAAATCAAATTAAGAGGCTGTCCTGAAGACCTTTAAGGTGAGGAGGACCTTTTATGCATTGGGTGTTGTTAAATCATTCAGTTCATTTCACAGTGACTTGCTTTTGACGCAGCCTAGGATGAAATGTACTTCATTGTTCCCATGCATAATTAATATCATTCTGTAGTCTTCATCATATAAGTCACCTCTGAATGTAATGCAATTGTGTTTTACCCGAATTTCCTCTCATAATGGACCATCAAAGCATAGATGAAGGGCCATAGAGGATGTATGAAGGACTACTGTAAGTGGTGTCTTTTAATAAAGTTACTATCTACCATTCATTCACTCATTCATTCATTATTTTATCTACCCAGGCATTCATTAAATATCTATTCAACTTTTTTTCATGGTGTTTAGGATCAAATCAGGGTCTCACACATGCTAAGCAAGTGATCTACCATTGAGCTACATCCCTAAGCCCTATATTCGTTCCCTTATCCAGTTACTTGAGCTTCTATCACTATCAGACACTATGCTAAGCACTAAGGGATATAGAGATGCAAATATAGGTTCTGCCTTTATGTTTCTCATACTCAAATGGAAAAAATAATATATAAGCAAATAAACTATAGAAAAATAGACATGTGGCAAAAGAATGATTTTAATTTTTAAAAGATAAAACAATTCCCACTGTAAAAAGCTTTTTATTAAAAAAACAAAAGCTGCATGCAATAAAATAAATCTAGGTAATACAAAAGACATCTTATTAAAAGTGACATTACCAACCCAAATAGCCCCCTTTCCCAAAGGTAAATGTCATTTAAAATTTGTTATATTTTTTCCAGAATTTTTAAAAAGCATTGTTTAATCACCTCTGGTAAATACATTGCTTTTTTCACTTAGAATAATGTGCAGATATTTCTATATCTCTACTCATTCTATACTCTTTAATAACTCTTTGGCATTTTGTTGTATAGGTATAACCACTTAACCAATTTCTTGTCTTTTCTATTTTGATGGTTTCCAGATGATTGCTATTGCAAATAAAGGAATAATCATAAAAAAGAGCTTTGTGTTTATCATTGTACCCGTAGGTCCATAGTGGTGGGCTTACTGCATCATAGGTTCCAAATTATACATTTTGAAGAACTATCTCCCAATAGCTTTTCAAAATTATTGTTACAGTTTTCTAAATGTTTTCATTACTGCATTATAGTTATACATAATAATGGGGTTCATTTTGACATATTCATAGACATGGAATATAATTTTCTCCTCTTCAGTCCCCAGTACTTTCCCTTTCCCTCTCTCCCTCTCCCTGATTCTCTTCCTCTACTCTGCTGGTCTTACTCCTATTTATTCATTATTTTTTTAATCAGTGACTTATACATAAACAATAAAGTGAAATTTGGAGCTCTATTATGTATGTACATAGCATAATTGGGTCAATTTCTACTCCACTAATCTTTCATCAATTTTCATGAGATCCCCACCCCCCATTTTCAAATTTACAGCCTCAAAGTAGAAGTTATTTAATTCTGAGGGGATGACTAGTGAAGACTTTTTGAAGGTGGATAATTTGAGTGAGTTCACCAAGAGGAGAAGATGTAAATGGGCATAGTAGATAAAGAGAATGAAGTTGGATATATTTGAAAGAACATAGTGTATTCAGAGAAGGGTGACAAGTTGCCTGCATCTGTAGAGTGTGATCATTATACAGTAGGGGCAAAGATGAGATTGAAAAGGCAGTTTGGAGCCTGATAATAAATGATTTCATTTAGAAGTTTAGAATTTCTCCTGTAAGTGAAAGGAAGCTTTGCACATTTTCAAGCAGAAAAGAGACAAGATCAATGGTTGTTGAAAAGTTACCCAGACAGGAATGTTAAAAAATGACTGGGCAAATGGGATGAGGGCACTAGTTAGGAAGACATCACAATACCAAGTCAAGAAATATCTTTGTCAATGGGGACTTATTCTCAGATGCTACTTTTATCCAAACCTCCCTGCTTTATCCTGAAATCCTGAAAGACCACACTTTACTATAGTGGTGTATAAATCTCAAGCATTTGCATACATTTTTCTTAGAGTGCTAGTGACTACATGTGCTAGTCAAGACAGAAAACACTTGTTCTGATAACACTAACCTAAGAATAAAATGATTGCCAAAATATTTTTCAAATAAAATGCATAGCAAATAATCAATGGTGAGGCAAATGAAAATCACTGTGATAATCAGACTTAGAATGTGAAACAACTGTGCATAATATTCTTATGGAAGGAAAGTCTGACCTTTAAAAATTTTGGCAAGGAAGTGGAAACTATAAAAAGTGATAATAGAGCTCTGAAAATTAACCAGACAGAAATTATAGAACTGAGAAATGTAATTATCAAAATCAAGAATTTATGCATGATGTGGACAGAAATATGGAAACAAAGAAAATTAATTACCTAGATTCTAGAAAATAGGTTAGAAGAAACTGTACAGATTGAAGTACAAACATGAAAACAGAAGGATCACATTAAGTTTAAAAGGATTAACTATACATTTAAAATTGTAATACAAATAACAGTTTGCAGGGTTGAGGCTGTAGTTCAGTCGCAGAGTGTTTGCCTAGCACCTGTGAGGCACTGGGTTTGATCCTTAGCACCACATAAAAATAAACAAGTAAAATAAAGGCATTCTTTCCATCTATAACTACAAAAAATTAAAAAGAAATAACAGCTTGCTCTTGCCAACAAATGTAAGAAATACAATATTACCATTGTCATTGCAGCCCCTACAGGTTCCCCTCTTTGATTTTAAACTGCCTGTCCCCAAAGAACTAAATACCATCCTAAATTTTACTAATTATTTTATTGTATTTATTTATAATTTTATTGCATCTATATAGATCCCTAAAATATAACATTTACTTATGACAATGTTTTGAACTGCCTATATATAAAAAAATACTGTTTGTACTATTTTAGATATTTTATTCATCAGCATTATGTTAGATTTTAGATATTTATGCATGCTAATGCATGCAGCTGTAGTCACTGTATGAATGCATGATGATACCATACTTCATATATTTATTTTCCTTGTAATAGAATGTGTGTGTATGTACATGTGTGTTTGTGTGCATATTTGCTAAGCATTGTTGTTATTGGTATTCTGTTATATGATTCCTAGTAAAAAATATAAGAGAATTTATCCAGGGAGGAAATATTTCAAGGTGTAGAATCATTAGGTTATAGGATATACGCATCTTAGTAATGACAAATTATTTTCTGAGTGGGCATAACAATTTGCATTTCCTCAGTGGATGAGAATTCCAATTCCTCAAATCTATATCTGATTTTACAATTTAACTCAATTAGGTTGAGTGAAGAAATATTGTATTGTGGTTATATTCTGAATTAGAATTATATTAAACTTAATTCATTATAACCTTTGGGTTTCCTCTCCTGTTAAATGCCTGTTTTGCCTTTCAATGATTTTTTAAAACACTCTTTAAAAAGTTTGTCTTTTGTTTTGGAATCATAGGAATTAATTTTATATTTTCAATTCTTTGCCTGTCAGAATAGCTGTGGCCTGGTACTTTTATTTATGAGATAATCCAGTTTACTTATTTTTAAGAGATTGAGGAGGTTGTCATTAAGGATCGTGTTTTCTAAATCTACTGGGGAATTTTAATATGGAATAGAGAATAAGAGTAGACAATCATTACTCTATTCAAAGAGAATTGATATACTTAAAACTGAGTATTCTACCTTTAATGTGATAAGTGTAAAAAACAGTGTTTTTAGAATATTTAGATAGTCGTGTAACCATTATCACCATGTAATTCAATCAATGACCTTTGTTACTGTCTCTACATCTTTCTGGAATGTTACTTTCTTAGACAAATAGAGTATATAATATATCCAGATTGGCTTATTTTACTTAGCAGTATGTAATTAAGTTTCCTTCATGTGTTTTTATTGTTTAACCACTCATTTATTTTTATCACTGGATCATATTCCACTGAATGAAAACATCACAGTTTGTTTAAACTTTCATCTATTGAAATACATGTTGGTTTCTTTCAAGTTTTGGCCATTATGAATAAAGCTGTTGTAAACATTTAGGTGCTGTTTTTTTGTTTGGACATTGATATTCAACTCATTTCTTCTTTTTTAATATTTATTTTTTAGCTGTAGTTGGTCACAATAGCTTCATTTTATTTATTTGTATTTATGTGGTACTGAGGATTGAACCCAGGGCCTCGCACAAGCGCTCTACCGCTGAGCTACAAGCCCAGCCCAATATTCAACCCATTTCAATAAATCCCAAGAAACAAACACAGTTGGGTTTTATGGTAAGTTTATGCTAGCTTCAGAAGAAACTGGCAGTCTGTCTTCCAAAAGTGTGGGTATCATTTTACATTTCCATTCATAATGAATAATAGCTACTGTTGACCTACATCCTCACCAGCATTTGTTGTCAGTATTTTGGGTTTTAGCCATTCTAATTGTTGTGTAGTAGTATATCACTTTTATTTTGATTAACAGTTCTATAATGATTCATAATATTGAGAACATCTTTTCTTATGCTTATTTGCGATTTTTATGTCTTCTTTGCTAAGATGTATTCTGTTCAGATATTTGGACCATTTTAACTGCTTTTTGTTGTTGCTACTGTTATTTCTTTTCTTTTTTGATCTTTAATACTTCTTTGTGTATTTTGGATGCTAGTCCTTTATTATATGAGTGTTTTGCAAGATTTTTCCAGACTATGTCTAATTTTTTATTATTTCAACAGGTTTTTTTTCAAGAACTTTAAATTTTATTGTAAACTATCAATTTTTTTTCCCTATAATTCCAGTGGCTCAGGAGGCTGAGACAGGAGGATAACATGTTCAAAGACAGCCTCAGCAAAAATGAGGTGCTAAGCAATTCAATGAGACCCTGTTTCTAAATAAAATACAAAGTAGAGCTAGGGATGTGGCTCAGTGATCGAGTGGCCCTGAGTTTAGTCCCTGGTACCTGCCACCAAAAAAAAGCTATCAATTTTTTTCCACAGATAATGCTTTTGATAATTGCATCTAAAAAGTCGTTGATAGATCCAAAATCACTTAGATATTTGTCCTATGGTACTTGCTGAAGTTATATAATTTTATGAGTTTACATCTATTATACAGCATTAGCTTATTTTTATAATAGGCATAAGGTTTGTCTCTAGTTTCTTTTGTTGCTGTTGGTGGTTTTGAATTGTGCATGTAAATGTCCAAATCATCCAGCATCATTTGTTGATAACCTGTCTTCGTATTAAAAAAAACCAGCATATTCTTTGATATTTTGGACTTTCTATATGAATACTTATACTGACAGTCAATAATTAAAGCCTGTTTCTTTTAACTTCATATGTTCCTTCTGTAACTTTTTCAAGTGGGTTGACTAGAGCCTTCTACACATTGTTAAATTTAGGTGGTGATATAATGCAAATTATCTTATTCTGAATGTAAAGAAAATGTTTAAATTTTTCTTATTGATATTTTAATTGGCACATATTTATGGAATACAGAGTGATAATTTAATATATATGCAATTTAAAGAACAATTCAGATTAGTTAGCATTTTAAAAATTAACATATAATAATTATACATATTTATTAGGTATGTAATATTAATACTTAATCATTAAATATGATGGTTGTAGTAAGTTTTTTAAAAAAATATACTGATGTATAATTCACATAACTTAAAATTTACCTGTTTTGGGGGTGGTAACAGGGATTGAACTCAACAGCACTAGACCACTGAGCCACATCCCCAGCCTTATTTTGCATTTTACTTAGAGACAAGGTCTGATTGAGTTTCTTAGCACCTAGCTTTTGGTGAGGCTGACTTTGAACTCGCAATCTTCCTGCCTCAGCTTCCCAATGAGCTGGGATTACAGGCATGCACCACAGTGCCCGGCTAAAATTCACCTTTTAAAGTATACAATTCAGTATTTTTCAGAAGGTCTGTGTGTTTGTGTGTGTGTGTGTGTGTATGTGTGTGTGTGTTGCCAGGGAATAGGAGCCAGTATTTCTCACATGCTGGGCAAGCACACTATCACTGAGCTACATTCCCAGCACTTTTTTAGTATATTTATATAGTTGCGCATTCATAATCAATAATTCAAGAATGTTTGTGTCACCCCCCAAAATCTCCTTGCTGTCTCTATATATTTGCCTATTCTGGACATTCCATACCAATCAAATCATAAATATGGGGCCTTTTGTGTCCATTCTTCCACTTAAGTTAATGTTTTAAAAGTTAATTCATGATGTAGCAAATATCAATACATCATTAGTTTTTGGCTACTGTATAATAATGTGTGTGGCTATATCACTATTTTCAATCAATTTATCAATTAATATAATTTAAGATATGTTTCTTTTCAAATTTTTGGACTTTTTGAATAATACTGCTATGAATACTCCTGAAAAAAGATATGGGTGTACCTATTTTTCAACTTTCCCTGGCAAGCACCTAAATCACATGGCTATTCTGTATTTAACTCTTTGAAAAGCTGCCAAACTGTTTTCCAAATTAGCTGTACTATAGTTTTGTAAATAGTTTTTATTAAATTAGGGAAGTTCCTTTCCATTTCTTTTGTCTCACATACATTATAATCTATGAATTAATGTTGGATTTCAACAATATTTCTTTGCTGTCCATTGGGTAAATCATGTTTCCCCCTAAATTTTTATTAAGTAAATTCTATCAGCAGAATTTCTAATGTTAAACCAAACCACCATTACTGGAATAAATTCAACCAGGCTATTTCAATTTGGCTTATTAATGCTTGTCTGGAATTCAGTTCGATAATTTCTTGATTGGAATTTTTGCAATATGTTACTTAGTAAACATTTTATTTTCTTGTTTTACCCATTCTTTGTTTAGGTAACAAAGTTATACTAGCTTCATACAATAAATTAGGAATATTCATCCTTTTCCTATTCCTTTATAGTCTGGAATACACATTTCTTAAAGGTTTGATAGAATATGCTTTTGAAACTTCTGAGTTTAGTGACTTTATAGAGAAAACTTTTAAATACTGATTCAATTACACTAACAACTTGATTACAGAAGTATGTTTTACATCGTTTTGCATAAGTTTCAATAATATTCTTTCTTCCCCTTAGCCCACATTTTTCAAATTATTAAGATAATCTCATTCTCAATATTCTCCACTTACCTTTTAATGTCTTTGGCATTCTTATCTATGCCTCTTATTTTCTAATGACATAATCCTTATTTAGGTATAGTTACTTTCAGTGTATTTCTAAGTAAAAATCTACCCTGGAATATAAGTATGTTTGAGATTGTGGAAGAAATATATTACCAGAAAGTCTGATATAATTTGACTTATTTACAATTTAAAAAAATAATTTATAGTTGTTAAAACTGTTATAGAAAAACATGATCTAAAATATAAGTATTTTTTTACTTTTGCCCCAGGTATAATTATTAACTGTAGGAATATATTCTTCCCAATTATTATTTGTCCATTTCTATAGAAATAAAAGCATTGTAAAAATACCTTTTGAAAACTTTGCTTTTAGCCAGGTTCAGTTTAGCTCACCTATAATTTCAGTGACTTGGGAGGCTGAGGTAGGAGGATCATAAATATGAAGTCAACATCAGCATCTTAGCATAGACCCTGTCTCAAAATAAAACATAAAAATACTTGGGGATGTCACTCAGTAGTAGAACTTCTATGGGTTCAACCCCTAATAACCCATCCCAAGTGAAAGAAAAGAAAAAAGACAGCTTTTATCTTTCTTTTTCTTTTCTTCTTCCTTTTTTAAACTATATTTAATATATTTTCGGTGACTTTGCATGTTCTAAACTCAGGAGTTTAAGATTATTTCTCATAGTTTTATAGAATATAAATGAATACTCTTGAATACTTCACCTCCCAGTTAACCTCCCTTCTTTGACTTCCTATCCAATTTACCTTATTATGTATTCTATAACTTAGATTATGTCATTCTCTTTTTTCTTTGGTGCATTGATGTCAAATTGTTTCCTATGAACTAGTCCTGTATTCTCGCTAAGGGTAAGTATTTTTTTTCCTAATATCACACCATTATAGTAAGAACACAGTGAGGACTTGTTAAATTTATTTGATCTTATAAATCTAGTCTTCTTGAATTCTGTAAACAAACATATTCAAATGGTATTCATAGTTTATTCTCCTTAACTAGCCAGGAGATAGTTTTTAACTCTACTCTTAAAGAAAAGAACCATGTTGTGCTAACATTTTGCACACCCACCAGTACATTGTCCAATCTCAATAAATATTAAACAAGCAAAACTGAGATGTATTAAACATTGCCCTGCAGTTCATTCCATCTGCAGATGTCAGAATTTATTTTAACCAAAGCTCTGTCTGGCTTGCTGTTGCTTGTCATAAAGGAATTCATCTGTTCATCTGTCCAGTTATTTTAGGCCAAATGTGTTCACAGTCAGAAGTGGAGCCAGGGGAACAAAGATTTTTATATTTCTAATCATTTTATTTGTTAACAAATAAAAGTATTCTTTCTTCAAATTTTTACAAAAGTAATTTCTAATAGTTGATAATCTTTCCCATATAACCTCATTCACTTATGCTATATCTATGTCAATATGGAAAGGCAGATTAACATAAGCTATATTCTATAACATACTATATTATATTATATCTATTTAAGGTTGGTAATTACCACTAACATTCTTCTACATCCATTGGAAATATTCTCCTTTCTGCACCTAAGACAATGGCCTTAGGCATGAATTATCTTGTTTTGAAAAATCTGCATTACTTCCTCCCTGTGAGACACTAAACTGCATGTATCTTATTAATGTCTTTGTGATTTCCTTATCTTTTGAAAAGTTGCATAATATAACATCTCAGCTACTAGTGAGAAACAATTCTTTCTACCAAAAGAATTAGATTCTGAATATGCCATGTTTCCATCAGGAATGCCAAATCCATTCAAAGCTCCTTCTCTAGTTATGTACATAGGCTTCTAACAAGACTTCGTTCAGATAATTTTTGCTGAGGTATGAAAAAATTACTTTTTTTGAGATGTGGAGAAATTACTTTTAGGAAAAGAATTTACAACACACACCCACAGTCCTTCATGGCTAGGTGCATTCTCTACTATTTTTAGATGGAAGCTATGAAGTCCCTCATATAGAGAAGTATTTGGAATAAATACTAATATGTGGCAATTAAGTTCCTCATATCTAGATAAGGAATAAATTATCAGAGTGAGATTTTACAGTGAATCTTAGAACAGTTATCCTACTTAGCCATATATTATATATCTGTAGATTCCATCAACAGATCAAAAGTATTGCTGAAAAAATGTTAAAAAATAAATAAAATTTGCTGCCCACTAAGCACTAGGCTGAATTGATGAGAAAGAAGAGGTCTGAACTCAAACCCTGTTGTAGCCTCCGGTCATTTGTAGATCTTTAATATTTCTTTATTAATTGTTGTTTGAGTGTTGTTCACTGTTGTGTCTCCTTTTTGTGCTGTTAGTTAGGCCTAAGATGACTGAATTTGTGCTGAACACATATAGAATATATTTTCTGATCATTATTCCCTAAACAACACAGAAAACAACTATTTATAATACATTTACATTATATTAGGCACTATAAGCAATCTAGAAATGATTTAAATTATACAGGAGAATGCCTATAGGTTATACACAAACACAATACTATTTTATATAAGGTTCTTGAAGATGCATAGATTTTAATATCCTGGCTCAGGCGATCCCTGGAACCATTCCCCACAAATATTGAGAGAACATCTTCAGGTGAGATTCCCCAACTGCCACAACAAGTATATGCAATCTTGCTCTACAACTCTGAGTCATTTTAAAAACAGAACATAATTTGTCATATGCTTCTTATAGGATCTGGAATGAAATCAGGTAAGTCACCAATGCCCTCCCTGATAGTATTCTTCTTGGGAAATTTGGTCAGAAAATGCAGCCCTTGGTTCCAATAGAAGGATACAGATCTTTTTCTCTTTAAACAAAACATAAGTATCATTAAAACATGTTAGAAATGTCACAGTTTCTATTTTTTAAAATTTTTTGAATGATTTACTTTGATTTTTTTTTAATTTGTATTTTATTTTTATCAAAGCTTTACATCCACATATCATCAAACTCAGAAGGTTCTACAGACTCTTTTTTATTGATTTTATTATTTTTTAAAATACACGACAACAGTGGAATTCATTACAATCCTTATTACACATATAGAGCACAATTTTTCATAGGAGACAACACTTGCTTCATGAAAAGGAAAAATAAAGATAATCATGGCTCGTGGTTAAGAATGGAAGATTGTGGGCTGGGGCTGTAGCTCTGTGGTAGAGCTCATGCCTTGCATGCATGAGGCACTGGGTTCGATCCTCAGCACCACATAAAAATAAATAAATAAAAACAATGAGATTGTGTCCATCTACAACTAAAAAACAAAAGAATGGAAGATTGATGAACTGCATCCACTTCTGCTTCCTCATATAGCTCTATAACAGTAAGATGAAAATAAAAGTGAAGCAAATGAATGAGAAGAAAGCAGTAGAGAGAGACAAAATGAGGGTGTAGTGATAGATAAAATAGAACTTAGAAATTTAAAAGCTAAATGTCAGAGAGGAGTCGGGGAGTGATATGGAGGACAGTAATGAAATAAGTGCTATGTCTAGAATCTCGGAAAGACTCAGAAATTGCCATTACCAAGTAACTCTAAAGATCTGGATTTGAAAAAATACAAACCAATAAGAAGGTTGTTTTGTAGTCTCCATACGAAGTATTAGTCTTCTAGATCCATTATAAAATGAAAGAGAAATAAAAAGTAATCTGGGGATTATGATTATAAACAAAGAAGATGCCACAACTAACACTTGGATATAATCTAAGAATGTATGTTCTGAGTATAGGAATACCCTCACCTACTTCTCCCTTCTCCCTTCCAATTTTGAGAGCCCTGGCATCTAAGATTAAAATCACAGGAATGTGATTGGTAGATGGATTTCCTTTTCAGAAGGTTGGCTGACCTAGGAAAGATAATGCACACAAAGAAATTAAAATCAGCTTTTGAATGCCTTACCCTTAAATATGAAAAAAAATAAAACATCCAAGGATAAGTTTGTGGAAAACTTCTAAAATAAAAATAGACCAAAATAAACAAAACAGATAATTTATATGAAAGAGATATATAAAGGAAGCAAAACATGAAGTTGTTGTCATCATCATCATTACTGTACAGAACAATAAAAGAAATAAATATATTAATTGGAAGATAGAATTGATAAAAATGTACATAAATTAGGTAAAATGTGTAATCTGGAAAAAATAGAAAAGTCAACAAAGCAAATCTGTGCAGGAAGTCTTACTTAGTATAATAAAATTTTAGCATAATATAATTCCCAAAAAATCTTAACAAAAATCACAAGGAAGTAAGTTTCAAAAACATAACAAGACAGAATATCCTGTAATTGTAATACATGAACTGCCAGAATTGAGGTACCAACCAAATATAATGAATTCAAAATGACCTACACAAAGGTGCATTACTGTGAAATTTGAAACTATTCATGAAAAAATAGATGTTCTTAAAAGCCTTTCTAGACATTCTAAGAAACTGAAATAAGAATGACATCAAGTTTCTCAACAGGAACACTGAAAAATAGATAATACTTGAGAAATACCTTGAAAATTCAAAGAATTTCTTCCAAACAAAAAATTTATATCTAGTTGAAGCAGCCAAAAAGTGAGAATTAGAGTGAATGCTTTTTTAGACATGAAAAGATATAAGTAAACTCAAGCATGTATGATCTCTCAACAAGCAATGAAATATGTATTTCATGGAATCTAAAGAGAAAATAACTGGCTGTAGTTCCTGTGGGTGACTGAGGGCATCCTGGGTTGCTCTGCCAGCCAGAAGTCTGCTCACACCTTGTGGAACGTTCTGGAAGTTTGAGAGCAGCTGGCTGAGAGGGTCTCTGAAGGACCCAGTGCTCAGATTGTGGTACCATTGGAAGCTGTACTGATCTAAAAATATATAGATGGCTGAAAGTGGTGGGAAAGAAGAAATAAAATGGAGAACCACAGTTTTTATTAGCTCATCTCTTAAGGAGTTGAAATTTTATTAATGGATGCCAAAGAATGTATTATGGCAGCTGAAGAAATATTTCTAAACAAAATTGATAAGTTTATTAACATTCACCCAAATAGTTTTTTGGTTTTGTTTGCTGTCCTCCATGGGCCTGAAGAAAGGAAACTGATGTTCAGGATTCAGCAGAGATTCCTGGGAAGTAAAATAAAGGATACTTCCAGTATACAACACCCAGTAAATGCTATTAATCTTATGTGCACTATTGCCAAGACTACCTCCAAACCATACAAACATAGCATCTGCTATAGAATGATAACAACTGAAGCTTACATCTTAGAGCAAAGTCCTGTTTGGAAAACATTTCAAAAGATAAAACTGGGTAGAGATGCAATTAACCCAAATTAAAGTACCAATTGTCCTTTTGAAAGACTATCAAAAAATTTGATCTGTTAAAGTATAATGTTGAAATATATTCTTTAAAGATATTTATATTGATTTAAAATAATAACATGTATACAATTAAAAGTAATTTTATTTAAAAAAAGAGAGAAAAATAAGAATGGAGATCAGGAAATAAAGGAGTGAGGCAAATACAACCCTTAATATGATGATTGAGAGAATGCTTCAACTAAGAAGTTGAGAGAGAATATCTACTACTAAAATTAATAAATGCAGTTATAACATACTACTTAGAAAAACAAGGCAATTATGAAAAGGAACAGCTAGGAGTTTACAGTTATTACTCTCAGGAATGGTACTTCAGGGTGAAGATGGGTTGGAGAAGTAGACTGCTATTTTTCTTTCTTTGACTTTTTAAGCAGTGGTTATGTATTATTTATAAAAATAAAAACTGCATAAAAAGAAATCTGAAGGGGCTGGAGTTGTGGCTCAGAGTTGGAGCACTCACCTACCATGCGTGAGGCACCAGGTTCAATCCTCAGCACCACATAAAAATAAAATAAAGAGGGACCCAACATGGCGGCCGTCAAGGAGGCAGCACTTTCAATGCCTCCGCAGTAACGGGAGCAGAGAGGCCCATTAATTCACCTGCATGCGGCCTGCTGAGGGCCTTCTAGCAAAATACCGCTGAAAGGAGACCTACCAGGAATTAGTAAGTCTATTAGAGGGGTCACTTTGTCCTAGACGAGTTAATCTCAGCGAGTGAATATTGGCAACGCGGATCCCGGATCCCGCCGGCCAAAGCCGAACTCACGGCCAACGCCGAACTCCCGCTGCCCACACTTTGCAGCGTACTTACAAACGGCCACAGCCTGCTTGGGCCCCAGCCGGCCTAGCGCAGAGGTGGTTCGACACTGCAAACAACCACCCCCTCCCCCCCGCCGGCTCGGCACTGTGAACGACGACCCCCACCCGCGGCGCTCCTGTGAACAGCTCCCACAGGGACGCCGTCCCGCCGGCCCAGCCGAAAAACCGCTGCTCACACATTGCAGTGAGCATACGGAAAGCTGGGCCCTGCCTTCCCAGCTCTGTGAGCCGCCTTTGGCTGTTCGGCACTGCAAACAAACACCGCAACCCCCAACCCCGCGCTCCTGTGGATAGCCCCCGCCTGCCGGGCACTGCTAAAGGCCCCGCCCGCCCGGCTCTTGCACGGGGGAATCAGGAGTGGCGCAGGACCCGCGGCAAGGAATTCCCGGCTACCGCTATCACCAGTGCTGACAACTGAGGTCTCTTGCACCAGCTTCCAGGGGCGTGGCTACCAGAGGGCAAGCAAATTCGCTGTGGGTTCTCAGCCCCAAGCTCTACAAACTTAGGGTCCAAGGGAATGGCAAACAGGGAGAATGTGCCCAGGTGTTCTTGAAAACAGGGCTCACAGGAGCAGCAGACTTGGCGTGTAGCCAATATTGTGGTGAGCATCACCAGTGCACTCAGGATTGGAGACCCGCCCAGTCCAGGAGAAAGAGCTGCTGCACAGTGACTGGCTCCCGCCTACTGAGAGGAGAAGCGTGGCCCGGTGGGCACAGCTCCACCTACTGGAAGAATAGTGAATCGAACTCTAAGACTGCATGTATTAAAAATTTTTTTCTTTTTTTTTTTTTTTGGTTTTGTTTTGTTTTTGTTGTTGTTGTTTTCCCCAATTTTTTTTAATTCATTTTATTTTATTTTTAATACTAATTTTCATTTTTATTATTGCAAGTATGATTTCTTTTTAGTTCTTTTTAATTTTCTGTTTCCTTACTCTCTCTCTTCTTTTCTTCTGTCTTTGCATTTCTTTTCAATTCTCATATTCCCCCTTCCTTTAATTCTGCCTGCTCACTCTCATTCTCTTTGGTGACTTATTCCCTTCCCCTATAATACCTTTCCTCCCAAGCATCAAATAAATTTATAGGAGTAAACAGCAACTCAGTAGTCAAACAGAACAAGAAGCAATATGAAAAATCAAGGAAGGAAAGGAGTACAAACAATGCAGGAAGGCCTAAATATCCAGGAGGATATAGATTCATCAGAAAAATGGTCATATAAAGAACTCAAGGAATACCTTAGACAGATGGAATGGAACCTTAAAGAGGATACGAGACAGCAAACTGAAGCAGCGAAAGAACACATTGAGAACGAATTACAAAAACAGATAAAAGAAGAAGTTAAGCATCTTTATCAGGAGATAGAGATTATAAAAAAGAATCAAACAATAATCTTAGAAATGAAGGAACTTATAAGCCAAATTAGAAACTCAAACGAGAGCATCACTAATAGAGTGGAGCAAGTAGAAGCCAGAACGTCAGATAATGAAGACAAAATATATCATCTTGAAAAGAGTCTAGCCAACTCTGATAGGCTGGTTAAAAATCATGAGAGAAGCATCCAAGAGATATGTGATAACATTAAAAAACCAAATTTAAGAGTCATCAGGATCGAGGAAGGCACAGAGATTCAAACCAAGGGAATGTGTAATCTACTACATGAAATAATTACAGAAAACTTTCCAGAAATAAAAAAGGAAACAGATATACAAATTGTAGATGCATACAGAACACCGAGCATACAAAATCATAGTAGACCAACGCCAAGACACATTGTTATGAAGATATCCAATATACAGAACAAAGAAAAAATATTAAAAGCTACAAGAGAAAGGAGGCAGATTACATTCAGGGGTAAACCAATAAGGTTAACAACGGATTTTCATCACAGACACTGAAAGCGAGAAGATCCTGGAACAACGTATTTCAAACACTGAAAGACAATGGATGCCAACCAAGAATTCTGTATCCAGCAAAATTAAGCTTCAGTTACGACAACGAAATAAAAATCTTTCATGATAAACAAAAGCTAAAAGAATTTGCAGCCAGAAAACCAACATTGCAAAACATCTTGAACAAAACACTACACGAGGAAGAAATGAAAAACAATAACCAAAGCCAACAGTGGGAAGTACCTCAGTAAAGACAGAGGGCAGGGGGAAAGCTAATCATGGAGAAACAAACTAAATTAAAAAAAAAAAAAAAGAGAGACAAATAATCAAACAAGGATGGAAGTACAAACCATATAGCAATAGTAACTCTAAACATTAATGGCTTAAACTCTCCAATAAAGCGACATAGACTGGTAACATAGATTAAAAAAACAAATCCAACAATATGCTGCCTCCAGGAGACACATCTGACAGGAAAAGACATACACAGGCTGAAGGTGAAAGGTTGGGAAAAAATATACCACGCACACGGTCCTCGCAAACAAGCAGGTGTGGCCATCCTCATATCGAACAAAATCGACTTCAAGACTAAGTTAATCCAAAGGGATAAGGAAGGCCATTATATACTGTTAAAAGGAACCATTCACCAACAAGACATAACAATTATCAATATTTATGCACCAAATAATGGTGCCGCAACGTTCATAAAACAAATTCTCCTCAAGTTCAAGAATCAAATAGACCACAACACAATAATTATGGGTGACTTCAACACACCTCTCTCACCATTGGACAGATCCTCCAAACAAAAGTTGTATAAAGAAACTATAGATCTAAATATCACAATCAATAACCTAGACTTAACTGATATATATAGAATATATCAACCATCAAGTGGATATACTTTTTTCTCAGCAGCACATGGATCCTTCTCAAAAATAGACCATATATTATGCCATAGGGCAACCCTCAGTAAATATAAAGGGGTGGAGATAATACCATGCATTTTATCTGATCATAATGGAATGAAACTGGAAATCAATGATAAAAGAAGGATGGGAAAATCCTATATCACATGGAAAATAAACAATATGTTACTGAATGATCAAAGGGTTACAGAAGACGTAAAGGAGGAAATCAAAAAATTCTTAGAGATAAATGAAAATACAGACACAACTTATCGGAATCTATGGGACACAATTAAAGCAGTTTTAAGAGGGAAATTCATCGCCTGGCGGTCATTCCTCAAAAAAAAAAGAAAAACCAACAAATAAATGAGCTCACACTCCATCTCAAAAGCCCTAGAAAAGGAAGAACAAAACAACAGCAAATGCAGCAGAAGGCAAGAAATAATTAAAATCAGAGCGGAAATCAACGAAATTGAAACAAAAGAAACTATTGAAAAAATTAACAAAACTAAAAGTTGGTTCTTTGAAAAAATAAACAAGATTGACAGACCCTTAGCCATGCTAATGAAGAGAAGAAGAGAGAGAACTCAAATTACTAACATACGGGATGAAAAAGGCAATATCACAACAGATGCTACAGAAATACAGAAGACAATTAGAAATTATCTTGAAAACCTATATTCCAATAAATTAGAAGATAGTGAAGACATTGATAAATTTCTTAAGACATATGATTTGCCCAGACTGAGTCAGGAGGATACACACAATTTGAACAGACCAATATCAATGGATGAAATTGAAGAAGCAATCAAGAGACTACCCACTAAGAAAAGTCCGGGACCGGATGGGTATACAGCGGAGTTTTACAAAACCTTTAAAGAAGAATTAATACTAATACTTTTCAAGTTATTTCAGGAAATAGAAAAAGAAGGAGCTCTTCCAAATTCATTCTATGAGGCCAACATCAGGTTGATTCCGAAACCAGACAAAGACACCTCAAAGAAAGAAAACTACAGACCAATATCCCTGATGAACCTAGATGCAAAATCCTCAATAAAATTCTGGCGAATCGGATACAAAGGCACATCAAAAAAATTGTGCACCATGATCAAGTAGGATTCATCCCTGGGATGCAAGGATGGTTCAATATACGGAAATCAATAAATGTTATTCACCACATCAATAGACTTAAAGATAAGAACCATATGATCATCTTGATAGACGCAGAAAAAGCATTTGACAAAGTACAGCATCCGTTTATGTTCAAAACATTAGAAAAACTAGGGATAACAGGAAATTACCTTGACATTGTAAAAGCTATCTATGCTAAGCCTCAGGCTAGCATCATTCTGAATGGAGAAAAATTGAAGGCATTCCCTCTAAAATCTGGAACAAGACAGGGATGCCCTCTATCACCACTTCTATTCAATATAGTTCTCGAAACATTGGCCAGAGCAATTAGACAGATGAAAGAAATTAAAGGCATAAAAATTGGAAAAGAAGAACTTAAATTATCACTATTTGCGGATGACATGATTTTATACCTAGAAGACCCAAAAGGGTCTACAAAAAAACTACTAGAACTAATAAATGAATTCAGCAAAGTAGCATAAATCAAAGGCATTCCTGTATATCAGCGACAAAACTTCTGAATCGGAAATGAGGAAAACCACTCCATTCACAATATCCTCAAAAAAATAAAATACTTGGGAATCAACCTAACAAAAGAGGTGAAAGATTTATACAATGAAAACTACAGAACCCTAAAGAGAGAAGTAGAAGAAGATCTTAGAAGATGGAAAAATATACCCTGTTCATGGATAGGCAGAACTAACATCATCAAAATGGCGATATTACCAAAAGTTCTATATAGGTTTAATGCAATGCCAATCAAAATCCCAAAGGCATTGCTTGTAGAAATAGATAAAGCAATCATGAAATTCATATGGAAAAATAAAAGACCTAGAATAGCAAAAGTAATTCTAAGCAGGAAGTGTGAATCAGGCGGTATAGCGATACCGGATTTCAAAGTATATTACAGAGCAATAGTAATAAAGACAGCATGGTACTGGTACCAAAACAGGCGGCTGGACCAATGGTACAGAATACAGGACACAGAGACCAATCCACAAAGTTACAACTATCTTATATTTGATAAAGTGGCTAAAAGCATGCAATGGAGGAAGGATAGCATCTTCAACAAATGGTGTTGGGAAAACTGGAAATCCATATGCAACAAAATGAAACTGAACCCCCTCCTCTCACCATGCACAAAAGTTAACTCAAAATGGATCAAAGAGCTTGATATCAAATCAGAGACTCTGCATCTGATAGAAGAAAAAGTTGGCTCCAATCTACATATTGTGGGGTCGGGCTCCAAATTCCTTAATAGGACACCCATAGCACAAGAGTTAATAGCAAGAATCAACAAATGGGACTTACTTAAACTAAAAAGTTTTTTCACAGCAAGAGAAACAATAAGAGAAGTAAATAGGGAGCCTACATCATGGGAACAAATATTTACTCCTCACACGTCAGATAGAGCCCTAATATCCAGAATATACAAAGAACTCAAAAAATTAGACAGTAAGATAACAAATAACCCAATCAACAAATGGGCCAAGGACCTGAACAGAAACTTCTCAGAGGAGGACATACAATCAATCAACAAGTACATGAAAAAAACGCTCATCATCTCTAGCAGTCAGAGAAATGCAAATCAAAACCACCCTAAGATACCATCTCACTCCAGTAAGATTGGCAGCCATTATAAAATCAAACAACAACAAGTGCTGGCGAGGATGTGGGGAAAAGGGTTCTCTTGTACATTGCTGGTGGGATTGCAAATTGGTGCGGCCAATTTGGAAAGCAGTATGGAGATTCCTGGGAAAGCTGGGAATGGAACCACCATTTGATCCAGCTATTGCCCTTCTCGGACTATTCCCTGAAAACCTTAAAAGAGTGTATTGCAGGGATACTGCCACATTGATGTTCATAGCAGCACAATTTACAATAGCTAGACTGTGGAACCAACCCAGATGCCCTTCAATGGATGAATGGATTAAAAATATGTGGCATCTATACACCATGGAGTAGTACGCAGCACTAAAAAATGACAAAATCTTGGAATTTGCAGGGAAATGGATGGCACTAGAGCAGATTATGCTTAGTGAAGCTAGCCAATCCCTAAAAAACAAATGCCAAATGTCTTCTTTGATATAATGAGAGCAACTAAGAACAGAGCAGGGAGGAAGAGCAGGAAGAAAAGATTAACATTAAACAGAGACATGAGGTGGGAGGGAAAGGGAGAGAAAAGGGGAATTGCATGGAAACGGAGCGAGACCCTCATTGTTATACTAAATTACATATAAGAGGTTGTGAGTGGAATGGGAAAATAAACAAGGTGAGAAATGAATTACAGTAGAAGGGGTAGAGAGAGAAGAGGGGGGGAGGGGGGATAGTAGAGGATAGGAAAGGTAGCAGAATACAACAGGTACTAGTTTGGTATTATGTAAAAATGTGGATGTGTAACTGATGTGATTCTGCAATTTGTATTTGGGGTAAAAAAGGGAGTTCATAACTCACTTTAAGCTAATGTATGCTAATGTATGAAATATGATATGTCAAGAGCTTTGTAGGGTTTTGAACAACCAAAAAAATAAAATAAAATAAAATAAAGATATTGTGTCCACCTATAACTAAAAAATAAATATTTAATTTTTTTTTAAAAAGTAATCTGAAAACTTCAAAGAGGATCTATTTTTGAACTTCAACTCCATTCCCCAGGGGCTTCAGGTGAGTTTGAACATCATGGAGGAAGAGTGTGTCCAAGGGAAGCAACTCACATGATGATCAGAGAGCAGAGAGATCTCCACTTGCCAGATACAAATTATATCCCAAAGACATGCCCCCAATTCCCACCTCCTCCAGCCACACCCCACCTGCCTCCAGTTACCACTCAATACCATCAGGGGATTAATTCACTGATAAGACTCTTATATCACAATCATTTCTTCTCTGAACCTTCTTGAATTATCTCACATGTGAGCTTTTGGGGGACACCTCACATCCAAATCATAACAATATCTAAAATATTTAATACATTATATATTTTGTATATGTCACATATATTTATGTATATAGATCAGCATATACTGCATGGCACATTATGGCCTCTGAACAACATTTCTTAATTCGTTCTTAAAATTACTCTAATCTGATATTTGTTCTTAGGAGTAATTTATTTACTGTGTTGATTTGGCCTCTATTTCCCTCCTTTAAAAGTTTGAAGAAATGTTGCTAATACTCACTTTATTGTATTTAAACATCCCTTTTCCTAGTCATTGAAATTTCCAAGTTTCTAATATTACCAAAGATTGTATCAGAGAATATCTTAAACATAGAGCAATGGAAGAGCAGCACATCTTGAGATATAACCGTTATTGATAGAAACCTGCCATATGACTTTAGAGTCTACTTTTCTGGCTTCAGCTTTTTTCTTAGTTTGGTCTTTCAAAGTGAGTCTTAGTATCTGGAATCCTCCAGGTAAGAACCCTTCATCAAGTGCCTCCAGTATTACTGTGTAACTGGGAGATCTTTTTAATCATTGTGTCTGTAGATTGTGCTTTTTGACATTTCTGCAAAAAAAATATTTATGTGGAGAAAATATAAAAGCCATGCCATGCATTTGTACAACCTCATTTCCTTCAATGTAGAATATTAAATTCTTTCCATATGTAGAAGGGATAGAAGGGAAATCTGGTATGCTTTTTTGCTTCTACCTATGACCTCTTTCTGATGATTTTAATCTGTCTTCTCTCCTATTGTATATGAAATTTGTATTTGCTAAGTTCCGTTCTACATTTATTTATTGGTCATAAAGAACCTGATATTGGTTAAATCTGAAAAAGTTTTGCCTATACGGAAGACTAGTGAGAAAATTTATAGCTTAGTGCCTAACATAACATATGTTAAATTAATTTGAGCTAGTGCTACTTCCCATTATAATTAATTCCTGATTCTTTATTCTACTTACTATTATTTATTATTTATATTTAATTTAGTTTTATTGTTTGGATTGTATTTTGTTGGTATATTTTTTTTCCTTTTCTTTTCTTTTTTTTTTTTTTTTTGGAGTATTGTGCTTTGAATTGAAGAAATTGGGATTCAGTTGGGATTGAACCAAGGGGTGCTTAACCACTGATCCACATCCCTGCCGCAGTCTGGCTGCAGCAAAATAACCAGGGGGTGACAAACAACTTGTGTAGATTGATACAGCAGGAGTAGGAGCCATTTATTGTAGGACTGGAGCGATATTTATACATTCCACACAGCTTATCTTAATTAGCATAAACTAGATACAGCAGTCAACCAATAAGGAATCTCCACACTTAATGGCTAGTTGGCATTACTTCACAAACCACTCCCTCTGGCATTTTGCCAGGGGCCATCCAGACTTGTTTACAGACTCTAACACATCCCCAGTCCTATTTATTTATTTATTTACTTACTTATTTATTTATTTATTTTTATTTTGTGACAGAGTTTTGCTAATTTGCTTAGGACCTTGCTAAATTGCTGAGGTTGGTTTTGAACTTGGGATCCTCCTGCCTCAGCTTCCCAAGCCACTGGGATTATCCATGTGTGCCACTGTGCCCAGCCAGGCATTTTAGAAAGACTAGATAAACTGATCTTCCCACAGGAAGTCTTTAATGTTGCATTGGGCAATTGTGAAGAAATTATTAAGTAGCTCACTAATCATGATATAATTATACCTGTCCCTATTATATACTTCTTATATCACGGAATATTTTAGTTCACATAGCAGCATCACACCATTGCCTCAACTAATTCCTGCAAAGTAGATTTCCCTTTTATAAATAAATAACCAAGGTTCAGATACTCAAATGACTTGTGTAAGTCCATTCACTTGTTAAGTACTGAATACGAGATTAAAGCTTCCAACTGCAAGTAGAATTCTTACCTTAGTATTGTGTACTTTTACAGAAAAATGTATTTTACAAAAAGGGTAGTTTGCTTTCCAAATTTTCATCAAAGATGAAAAATGATAGAGACAACAGTGGCATATGAGGTCTGTATTACCAATCTTTAATACAAACTACTTTAGTCACTGCTTCTCCGTAAAAATTCAAGCTACCTTAAGAATACTATATCCATAGCTCATGTTAAGAATGTTAAATATGAATTTGGACTTTAAACTCATACGAAAAGGCAAAACAACCCTGCCCTATTGCACACTCCCTTGTGTTAAAGGCATAAAACTAGGACATCTAGATTGCTATACTGAACCCTCCTCCTTAGTTGACAGAGAACTTTTCCTTTTGTAATCTATCCTTTTTTTTTTCTAACAAAAATGTCATATTCTACTGAGTCCCTTCCAATTCAATTTCTTCTTTCATTTCTCAGCCAACCTCATTTATTCAAGAGGGGCAAAATGACTAAATCTCCAGGATTGAAATTTTTATACTCTATTTCTCATTTCAAACCCAGAAAGGCTGATAGAAAAGCCTTAGCTTGATTTTCCTCTAAAGAATGGGGCACCAGCAGAAAGAAAACTCCAAGAAATACCTAATTTAGTTAAGACTCACACCAGGACAATTAGAGTCATAGGATGGTCAGACTTCTTTTCCTTAGCTTGCCTCTGGTTTTCTCTGGAACACTTTTTTAGTTGACAGTAATGTTGAGGGTACAACCCTTTTTATTTCTGCAGAACATATTGAACTATTATCCAGCTACATTTTCTATGAAGATGTGTAAAAATTGGCCAGTGATTTCCTTGGTCAGCTTTGTACATGCCACTGAGACATTTGTCCTTTTTCTAAGGCTTAAAAGCAAGTAGAACTTGTAAAATTACCAAAAAAAGACATTATAAAGAAGATTTTCTTTGGATACTCAGTAAAGAAAGAAAGGTAGTAGCCCCTTGGATAGTGCATAGCTGAAAGCCATCTAAAAAAGACTTTCTTGGTGGAATGAGGCTCTTTTAGCAGGTGGGATGCAATGTGAAAATGCAAGTTATGGGAAAGGGAAAAGTGAAATGGGTGATAATTGGAGAAAAGCATTTATACTGTTCTTATGGTTAAGTGGTAGATTTTATTTTAGTACAGCATATCTAAGAAAACCTTCTTCATGATCATAATGGGACCTTAAAATACTTCACATAAAAACTGTCTTTGCCTTAAAGCACTTATTTTAATTTAAGTGGTTCAAAGATTAGCTGTGGCTTATTAGAAATGCTGTTGGTAGGGGAAGCTGCTCTCTGGACTTGCATTTGAAAATAGTTCATTGAGCAGATTCCCAAGGATCGGCTATATCACTAGAGCTATATAACATCAGTAACAGTCTATGTACAGATAGAATGGGTCCATGTAAGACTAGAATTTGTAGCTTTCAGGAAAGCAATAAACAGGAGAGATGAAACAGGTATTTGCATTCTAAAAATACAGAATTAATCACACCTTACTTTCTATGATATATAAATAAAAGCAAAAATTTAAAAAATCTACCTTTCAGTTACATTCTGTTCAAGGTCTCAGTTTCTTTTTCAGACTTTCTGAAATTCCCTCCAACCCATTCTCCCACTATTTTGTCTATGCAAAAAAGTAAGTGTAACTCATAATTCTGTGACTATAATAATTCCATGGCAAAGTGGAAGCCAAGCATGCACTGAGCTGGAGAAAATGCAATGGACTATAAATCAGGACCTTGCTCTGCCATTAACTACATATGTGACCTTGAATCACTTTCCTAATCTTTCTTTCTCAGTGTGCCTCAGTTTCACCTGTTTTCAAAATAGAGGCAATAAACTAAATTATCTCTATTGTCTCTTCCAGGATCCTTTCCTTATTAGCAAAGGAAAGGGTCAAGATGACTGAGTAGAGAAGGTTACTTTCCAAATTTCTCCATGGCTCAGGGCCAGGAAAGAGGACAAACAGCTTCTCTTTTTCTCTTTGAGGTCAGTGAACAGTGAAGAAAGAAAGGAAAGAAAGAAAGAAAGAAAGAAAGAAAGAAAGAAAGAAAGAAAGAAAGAAAGAAAGAAAGAAAGAAAGAAAGAAAACCTTCTGATATTTAATACTGGACTCTCAGAATGGCCTAAGAACTCAGACGTTTGGATAGAATCAAATTTTGCTTAAAAAATGAAAGAAAGAAAAAACCCACCACCAGCACCAAAAGCTGCTGATGCAAAGCCACCACAGACAAGTCAGAGAGAGAGAGAGAGAGAGAGAGAGAGAGACCCACATTTTGAGTGCCACACCAAGGTATGTCTTGAAGTGGAAAGGACTTTGATCTGGGACACCATCAAACTCATCCAGTGGGAGAACTGCACTTTATTTTTGTGTGAGAGGGATGCTACATGTCTCTGAGTGACCTGCAGAGAACAGGGTCAATCACCATCATTTCCTGCACTGCTACAGTGGCCAGCAGGTGCCCAGACCTTTGCAATTTGAGCTGCTGGGTCTGAAAACTTGACCTGTCAGAGCCCCATCATGCAATACAGGGTATGACTAGAAAACCAAGGGAATTTGGGCTGGAAAGTGTTGCACCCAGGGGAATTTGATACACTCAGATCCAAGAGATCCTGGGTGCCTCTCATGCTGAGTCTCAGTTCATTGAACCAGCTGAGGATGACTGAGGAATCGATCATGCAGGAGGGGAGTGAATGTGTGCTTTGGGACTGAATGCATATGGCTGAGACACAGGAGTTGTGAGAGGCAGAGAAGGGCAAAGGACTGACTTCTTCATTGCTCAAGTAGAACCCAGGAGAGATTCAAGACACATAGAAGCCTGGTGCCCACCAGAAGCAGCTGGGCTCTGGAGGTATGTGATTTAAAAGCTTCACCAATATCATTTCACAAAGCATCAGGAGTCTAGCTAGACCTAAACCCTGCCTCTAGGAGCTTAGCCCCTAAGAACCCATTTCACAGAATTCTAGATGACCTCTCACTCTGAGTGGAGTAGACAACAAATATCCTTCCACCTGCCACAACTCATACTGCTGAGAAGGGAAGCTAAGAATGGGTAACATGACAGTAACACTACTAGCTCCATAAAAGAAGGAATTGGTAGTCCCCAATACATACCTCAAGGACAAAAAGGGAAAGAAAGACAACTGGGAAATGACAACCAACATGTAATATTATGGACAATTTTAACATAAACGATTCCTTAATATTCCATCAAGAAACTTAACAAATCATATCTCAATAATAACCCTGAATGTTAATGGCCTAAACTCACCAATCAAAAGACATAAACTGGTATATTGAATTAAAAAATAAGACCAAACAATATACTGCTGCCAAGAGACTCATCTCATAGGAAAAGACATCCACAGGCTGAAGGTTAAAGGTTGGGAAAAATCATACCACTCACATGGACTGCAGAAGCAAGTGGGAGTTTCTATCCTCATATCAAACAAAGTAGACTGCAGGCCAAAATTATTCAAAAGGGATAAAGAACAATACTACACACTGCTCAAGGGAACCATACACCAACAAGACTTAATAATCATAAATATATATTCCCTCCAAAATGAAGCATCTACATTCATCAAACAAATTCTTCTCAAGTTTAAGAGTCAAATAGACCACAACACAATAATTTTGGGTGACTTTAACACACCTCTTTGACCACGGGACAGACCTTCCAAACAAAAGCTGAAAAATGAAACTCTAGAACTCAACAATAAAATCAATAACTTAGACTTAACTAACATATATAGAATAGTTCATCCTTCAACGAGTGAATACACTTTCTTCTCAGCAGCACATGAATCTTTCTGTAAAATAGACCATATACTGTGCCACAAAGCAACTTTTAGCAAATATAAAATGTAGAGATTCTTCCCTGCATTCTATCAGACCAAAATGGAATGAAATTAGAAATCAATAATAAAATAAGAAATAAAGCTACTCCAACACCTGGAGACTAAATAATATGCTACTGAATGAACAAGGTGTTGTGGAAGACATCAAGGAACAGATTTTAAAAAAATTAGAGGTGAATGAAAACACAGATACAACATAGAAATCTCTGGGACAATTCAAAGAGGAAATTCAAAGAGGAAAGTTGGGGCAATTCAAAGAGGAAAGTTGAATGCATGTGGTTCATTCCTTAAAAGAAGAAAAAGTCAAGCTATAGAACTAAAAAGTACAATGAATAATTTAGACTTAACAGATATATGTAGAATATTTTATCCATCAATGACTGAATATAATTTCTCCTCAGAAGCACACAGATCATTTTATAAAATAGACCACATCTTAGGCCATGAAACACTGATTAACAAATACAACAAATAGAGATAATACCTTGTATTCTATCAGAGCTTCATGGAATAAAATTAGAAATCAATGATATAATAAAAATAGAAGCTACTCTAAAATCTGGAGACTCAATAATATTCTATTAAATGATAAATGGATAGCAGAATAAATCATGGGTCAAATAAAAAAGATGTATACAAGTAAATGATAATAGTAACACAACATATCATAATCTCTGGCATACTATGAAGGCAGTTCTAAGAAGAAAGTTCACAGCACTGAGAACATTCAATGAAAGAATAGATAGTCACCAAATGAATAACCTGACTTTACATTTCAAGGCCCTGGGAAAAAAGAACAAATCAACATTAAAAGCAGTAGAAGAAAATAATTAAAATCAGAGCTGAAATCAATGCAATGGAAACAAATTCTTTTTAAGAATCAATGAAACAAAATGCTGTTTCTTTGAAAAAATCAGTAAAATTGATAAAAATCTTAGTTATGATAAATAAGTGAGAGAGAAAAAAACCCTCAAATTTCCAAAATCCATGAAAAAGGAAATATCATAGACTCCGCTGAAATACAGAAGATAATCAGAAAATATTGTGAAAACTTAAATAAATAAAATAGAACATATTGAAGATATTGACAAATTTGTACAGAATATGACCTACTCAAATTGAATCAGGACAGAGAAAATTTAAATAGATTAATTTCAAGAAATGAAATTTAAGATGCCATCAAAAGTCTACCAACAAAGAAAAGCCCAGTACCACATGGATTCTCAGCTGAGTTCTACCAGACATTCAAAGAACCATTAACACAAATTCCCCTCAAACTATTCCATGAAATAGAAAAGGAGTGGATGCTTTGAAACTCAATTTACAAAGCTAGTATCACAATGATTCCAAAAAAAGACAAAGATACATCAAGTAAAAAAAATACTATGGAACAATATTCCTGATGAACTAGATGCAAAAATTCTTGATAAAATACTTGCAAATTACATACAAAACACAATACAAAGATAGTGCACCATGATTAAGTGGGTTTTATTCCAGGGATACAAGGTTGATTCAACATATGGAAATCAATAAGTATAATTCATCATGTCAATAGGTGTAAGGAGAAACATCACATGATTATCTCAGTATATGAAGACAAAAAACACTTGACAAGGTACAGTATTCATTCATGTTCAAATCACTAGAAAAGACAGGAATAGTGGGATTATAGCTCAATATTTTAAAAGCTATATATGTTAAACCCAAGGGCAACATCATTCTAATGGAGAAAACCTTAAAGCATTCCCTCTAAAAACTAGAAAAAGGCAGGGATGCCCTCTTTCACCACTTCTAGTCAACACAGTCCTTGAAATTCTAGACATAGCAATTAGGCAAAAGAAAGGAATTCAAGGAATACATGTAGGGAAAGAAGAGCTCAAACTATTCCTATTTGCTGACATGATTCTATATTTAGAAGACCCCCCCAAAAAAAAACTCCACCAGAAGACTTCTAAAACTCATAAATAAATTCAGCAAAGTAACAGGATATAAAACTAACACCCATAAGTCAATCCTACTCCTATACACCAATGAAGAATCAGCTGAAAGAGAAATTAGGAAAACTATCCCATTTATAATATCCTCAAAAAAATCCTGGGAATTGATCTCACAAAAGAGGTGAAATACCTTTACAATGAAAAGTACAGAACACTAATGAAAGAAATTAAATAAGACAGAAGATTGAAAGGTCTCTTTTGAGCTTGGATAGGCAGAAATTAATATTGTCAAAATAGCCATACTACCAAAAGTGCTACACAGACTTAATGCATTTTTTATTGAAATTTCAATGATATTCTTCAAAGATTTAAAAAACACAGTCATGAAATTCATTTGTAAAAATTAGAGGCCCAGAATAGCCAAAACAATCGTTAGCAAGAAAAGTAATGGAGGAGGCATCACAATACCAGACCTTAAATTATGCTATACAGAACTATAGTAACAAAACAGGATGGTATTGGCACAAAAATAGAATTGAAGACCAATTGAATAGAAGATACAGAGACATACCTACATAAATACAGTTATTTCATACTAGACATACCTACACAAATATAGTTATATCATACTTGACAAAGACATTGTAAACATACATCAGAGAAAAGATAGCCTTTTGGGGCTGGGGTTGTGGCTCAGTAGTAGAGCACTTGACCCTCACATGTGAGGCCCTGAGCTCGATCCTTAGCACTACATAAAAATAAATACACAAAATAAAGGTATTGTGTCCAATTACAATTGAAAAATAAATATTAAAAAAGGTAGCCTCTTCAACAAATGGTACTGAGAAAACTGGAAATTTTAATTTTCAGTAGACTGAAATTGAACCCCTGAATCTCAGCCTGCACAAAACTCAATTAAAAGTGGGTCAAGGATCTTGGCATTAGACCAGAAATCTTGTGCATACTAGAAGAAAAAGTAGGCCCAGTTATCCCTAACATTGGCTCAGGAACAGACTTCCTCAGTAAGACTCCTAAAGCACAAGAAGTAAAATCAAGTATCAATAAATGGAATGACATCAAACTAAAAAGCTTCTTTACAATAAAGGGAACTATAAAGAAAATAAACAAAGAACCTACAGAATGGTAGAAAATCTTTACTACCTGCACCTCAGATAGAGCCTTAATCTCCAGGATATATAAAGAACTCAAAAAATGTAACACCCAAAAAGCAAATAACCCAATCAATAAATTGGCCAAGGACTGAACAGTCACATCACAGAAGAAGAAACACAAATTATTAAAAATATATGAAAAAATGTTCAAAATCTCTAGTAGAGAAATGTAAATTAAAACTATACTGAGATTCCATCTCATGACAGTCAGAATGGCAATTATCAAGAATACAAAAAACAATAAATGTTGAAGAGGATATGGGAGAAAAGGCACAATCATATGTTGCTGGTGTGCCTGAAAACTGGTGCAAACACTCTGGAAAGGAGTATGGAGATTCTTTAGAAAACATGGACTGGAACTACCATTGGACCCAATTATCTCACTTCTCAGTTTATACCCAAAGGACTTAAAATCAGCAAGCTACAATGATCCAGTCACATCAATGTTTATAGCAGCTCAATTCACAATAGCCAAGCTATTGAACCAAGCTGAATGTCTTTCAACAAATGAATGGGTAAAGAAAATGTGGTATACGGACACAAAGGAATCTTACTCAGCTATAAAGAAGAATGAAGTTATGGCATTTGCCAGTAAATGAAGGAACTGGAAAACATCATGCCAAGTGAAATAAGCCAGCCTCAAAAAACCAAAGGTTGAATGTTTTCTCTGATATGTGGATGCTAACCCATAAGAAGGAAGAGTAGGGAGGGGAAGTATAGAAATTCAATGGATTAGACAAAAGGGAATGAAGGGAAGGGAAGGGGGATGGGAATAGGAAAGACAATATAATGAATCAGATGTAGCTTTCTTATTATCATATATAAATACATTATCAGTGTAACTTCACATCATGTACAACCACAAGAATGATTTCAAAATTGTAATGGGTTGCACCACATTATGTATAATATGTCAAAATACACACAACTGTCATGTATATCTAAAATAAAAACAACAACAACAACAACCGAGTCACACAACATGTGCAATAAGGAGATTGTAATGAACTTAATTGAAAGAAACCTGGATTGTTTCTTGGTTGTCATGACCTCACTTCTGGGCTATAAGCTCTTTGATTCTAGGGAATATGTCTTATTTGTCTTTGTACCATCCAAAGTGTCTTGTGGTCTCATAAATTGTAGATAGTAGAGTTAATCATGAAAATCAGTAAAGGAGTAATTACATTTTTAAAATTAATGTTTTAACAAAAATTCACTATTTTATAATAAGCTAAATTTTCATGATTGCATATGTTTAATTAATAAGTTCAGTGTTCATAAATATACTGATATGCCTGAGGACATTTAAAATGTTTATTGAGTATTTTAAGAAAAGTCACATAAATTTAGTTTACATAGTTAATTTACTCAGGAATTTTATTTTTCTATGGGTAGTCAAAAAGGTAATATACATGGGAATTATTAATAATACAGAGGCATGTGAATTGATGAAATTCTACAAATATATGACACCAAATTTTCTATGTCAAGGCAGGCATTGATGGTGAAGGTTATACTGATTCAAGCAGTAATGATATCATAAATATTCAAAAGTCAAAAATACCACTGCTTGTATAAAAATGTTTTGGACAAAATAAATATAAATCAATTTTTAAAGATGCACGTAAATATAAATAAAAATTATCTGTATTTAAGTTGTAAAGTGTTTTTAATAATTTATTAAAAAAGGTGAGAATAATAATCTGAAAATGTTCATTTTCCTGTAATTCACAGTACAGAAAAGTTAGAGAATTAATTTTTTTACTTAATGCTTGAAGTTTTTGAGTTGGGGAGTGCACTCACAGACGTTCTTTCTCAAATGACGGCAAAGTCCTCTCTGTATCAAATGGACTGCCATATATATATTAATAGTAATGTTCTCAGAAGTTAAAAAGTTTAAAAGGGCCCAAGGAGCCACTGGGTTTAGCCAATAACCCCTTACCAAATGCAAACACCTAACTAGTGTTTCTAATCATTGTTAGATATTTCATTCTCTACCACAAGGCTAGTAATTTTAAGAACCAGTTATTCACCATGCTCATATTCTTATTATTGCCCAATATATAAGTGCATTAGACAATTCTTGATTGAGAAATGTTCTGTTGTTTGCAATTTTACTTTTATCCCTTTTCTTTTGCCACATGATCTTCTTAGACGCTGAATCAATCAAACTAGCAATAAAGAATAGAATATATTGTTTAATATTTGTAAAATTTGACAAAGGGAAGGCACTTTCATGATATTCAAGAAATTATTTATATACTCATAATAACATCATCATGACTCAGTGCTTGATGTTATATGGACCAAAATGAAATGTTGGGGGGGTTCTTTAATTATGTTTTGTCCCTCTAGTGATATAAGCTTTTTAAATGTCTTTCATAGCTCTTCCCACATATGTGTCTTTTTTATACCTTTATTTTATTTATTTTTATGTGATGCTGAGGATCAAACTCACTGCCTCACACATGCTAGGCCACGGCTCTATCACTGAGCTATAACTCTACCCTCCTACATGTGTCTCTTAATTTTATCCCTCCACATGTAGAGTATTGGTGGGAGTTGGAAAGATCAGGAAAAAGAATGAAAGTCTGGTTAAATAGTAACAATTTATAATATGAAGGCATTCTATCATTGCTAAATTAAAAGTATTGTTATGATTATACATTTACAAAATTCACACATTTTCCTAGCAATCTGTATATGGAAAAGTCTGACTCTGAGACCCATAGTGCATATTTTAAGGTGACTGTATTGAAACAAACATGCTTACAATGAGGTGAGCAATTTGAATATACATTGATGGGTAGGGGTACTTCAGATGTAGATACTCTCTTAATAACCACCTGAATTGCCAACACTCTTTGTCTCACAAATGAGAAGCTATAATTCCCTTGAGCACAACCAAGTACTAAAATCCATTAGAATGGTATGTGCGAGACAGCCAGGCCTTGATGACTTGATTTTAATGATTTGAAAGGCAGAGGAAGAGAGCAAAATTAATTTCCACCTAGAGAGGGATTTGCTTTCCTCTGATCATTTGAAATCAGAGCCAACTATAATAATGGTTCTGAATGACCCTAAAGCTTTCTTTTCATTTAGATCAGACTTATTGGTCTTCATTAGACTACACTATAAAGAAATAGGTCATTTTCTATAGAAGGGCTATGATACATGCACATTCTATTGTCAGATTTAAAACACCCTCATATTTTAGTTGAACTTCAGTCCTGTCTGTGCATGCTGACTACAAGAGTATATCCTATGACTGTCAGTTAGAACTAATGATTACTGAATATCATTACTTGTTATAATTAATAACAGCATGACAAAGCTTTCAGTCTGCTTTGTTTGGCATATAATGCAAGGTTTCAAAGATACCTCTTTTTCTTAGCCCTGAACTTCAGACAGGACCATCTGCTGCCTTTGTTTTCCAGTACTGGAGATGATACAGAGAGATAAAACAATTGGCCAAAGGTCAAGCAAAACACAAGGGAAAGTTCAGAGAATAAACTTCAAACTTACTAATAATTAGGTACCAGATTCCATTGTCTAATGTTCCAGGGACTTGTACTCTGACTTGTGCCCTACTGAATGCACTACTATTTCCAGTTAATTCTCTATAACTTCTCTTTAAACTGTAGTTAATAAGAAGCAACACCACATAGTGTCAGATACAGCACTATCATAACACAAGACTTTGAATAAAACAGCTCAGTCATGATTGAAACAAACAGAAGAATTAATGGAGCTCTGCAATACTGTATTTAACCATTTTTCCTTTAGTTTACCCTGAAAAATCAAATTTCCTATCGCTCTTGAAAAGACACATTCTACATTAGCACAATGATCAACTTTGTTGCCGAGCAGTTATAAGAATTCAATGAAGTAAAAGGTCAAACACAAAAGGAGCTCATAGAAGCTTAAATGATCATACCTAAAGACCTTACCTCAATATAGCATTTATAGTTCCAAAGGGCTTTATTAAAATAGTTGCATATAGGTTCACATACAAGGAGACATTCATGTTTATATGATATTTATTGAATAAAAAATAGACATCCTGTCAAAATTCCAGCCATAGAAACTTGCCAGAGATGATTCCATATATGCTGCCATATCATCAAATATATAAAATTATTATTTTCTATTTAAGGTTATGTTGGTGGGAAAAAAACAAATTGATAAGTGTAATCTGTGTCTCTCCAGGGGCATGGTTTAGGAAAGTGGGAGTATTTTATTAAATTATCACTTTTTAAACTATATATTGGTCTCCTAAATTGATAATTCTAACAAAACTATAAAATTAATTTAGATAGTGGAAGGAAATATGTCTTCAAATATTTTGACATGTTTTAATACAATATTTTAGGTAGAAAGATAAGAAAATGAATACATTTGTCATTTCAATACATTAAAATCATCTGTGTAGAGACCTGAGTCCATCCCACCACCAGCAGACAACCACAAGAGCTCAGGCCTGGCCCAGACCCATCTTGCTGACCTGTTTGGGAGCCAGGGACTAGGGAAAGCTTGAGTCTGCCCCCCCACCACCTGGGAGGCCAGGTCAAACCCACTTCCATCTTGAGACACTGCAGCCAGCCCATAGTTTTCCCCATGCAGTAGCCTCAACGTTGGGACAAGAAGGCAGGCATCCCAAAGCCAATGTAAGGTCCACCCTTTCAGCCCATCTCTGAAAGATGTTACATACATCTTGGGGCACCTCCACTGTTATCTCAAGTTACCTTTTGCTAACTTATAGTTGGAATAGCATCCATCCTGGACAGGGTCTGGAAGCCCAAACACCAAGGTGAGATACAGATAATCTGCACAGATACTACAAGATTATAGGGTAGAAACTGTAATATTTCAGATGCACACTGAAAGAAAAAATATCACATACACAACATGAAATAACGATGAAGCAAAGTGCCCCAAACAAACCAGGATAACAGAACCCCTGGACAGCAAAGTCAAATATCAGAGAAAAAACTCAGAATGTTCATAATTAAAATGATGTATGAATTAAAAAATGATGTAAAAGAGCAAATACAAGCAAAAATTGATCACTCCAAGAAGAGAATAGAGAGCAAATACAGACAACCATTGATGGCATTAATAAACAGATAAAAAATCAAATACAGGGATCCACTGATCACACCAACAAAGAGATAAGGGAGCAAATACAGATAGAAAAATATTACTTAAAGAAAGAAATGTAGATTCTGAAAAAATTCAGGAAATGAAGGAAACAATAAACCAAATAAAAAACTCAATAGAAAGCATCACCAATAGACTAGATCATTTGGAAGACAGAATGTCAGATAATGAAGTCAAAGTATACAACTGGAAAATAAAGTGGACCACCCAGTGAAGATGTTATAAAACCATAAACAAAACATCCAAAAATTATGAGATAGCTCCAAAAGACCAAATCTAAGAGTTATTGGGATAGAGGAAGGTACAGAGTTTCAAACCTAAGGAATGCACAATCTCTTCAATGAGATAATATCAGAAAATTTCCTAAACGTGAATAATGAATTGGAAAATCAAATACAAGAGGCTTACAGGACACCAAATGTACAAAATTACAACAGATCTACACCAAGGCACATAACAATGAATATGCATACAGAATAAGGAGAGAATCTTAAAGGCTGCAAGAGAGTGGAATCACATCACATATAGGGGAAGATCAATTCTCAACAGATTTTTCAATCCAGACTCACAAAGCCAGGAGATCCTGGAAGAGCATATACCATCTCTGAAAGAAAATGGATGCCAACCAAGAATCTTATATCCAGCAAATTAAGCTTTAGATTTGATGATGAAATAAAAACCTCCCATAATAAACAAAATTTTAAAAAATTGCAACTAGAAATCATGCATTACAGAACATTCTCAGCAAAGTATTCCATGAAAAAAAAATTGAAAAACAACAATGAAAATCAGAAGAGGCAGGTATTACACTAAAGGTAAATGTAATCAGAGGAAAACCCAAGTCATGCCAAATACCAAAAATAAATAAAAATACCTGGGAATACAAATCACGTCTCAATAATAACCCTGAATGTTAATGGCCTAAACTTACTAATCAAAAGACATAGACTGGCAGATTGGATTTTAAAAAAGACCAAACAATATGCTGCTGCCAAGAAACTAATCTCATAGGAAAAGACATCCACAGGCTGAAGGTGAAAGGTTGGGAAAAATCATACCACTCACATGGACTGCAGAAGCAAGTGGGAGTTTCTACTCTCATATCAAATAAAGTAGACTGCAAGCCAAAGTTAATCAAAAGGGAAAAAGAAGGAGATTTCATACTACTTAAGGGAACCAGACATCATCATGACATAACAGTAATTAACATATATGCCCCAAACAATGGAGTGTTACATTCATTATACAGACTCTTCTCAAATTCAAGAATCAAATAGACCACAACACAATAATACCGAGTGACTTTAATACATTTATTTCACCATTGGATAGATCTTCCAAACAAAAACTGAACAAAGAAACTACTGAACTTAATAATATAATCATTAACTTAGATTTAACTGATATATAAGAACATTTCATCCTTCAATGAATGAATACACTTTCTTTTCAGCAGCACATGGATCATTCTCTAAAATACATCATATGCTATGCCACAAAGGAATTCTTAACAACACAAAAAAGTAGAGATACTACCCTGCATTCTATCAGACCACAATGGAATGAAATAAAAAAACAATGATAAAATAAGAAATAAAAACTACTTCAACAATTGGAGACTAAATAATATGCTACTGAATAAATAATGGGTTGCAAAAGACATCAAGTAGCAGATTAAAAAATTCTTAGATGAATTAGAACACAGATAGAACATATCAAATTTCTGGGACACTATGAAGGCAGTACTAAGAGGAAATTTTGTTCCATGGAGTTCATTTCTTAAAAGAAGAAAAAGTCAAGAAATAAATGACTTTACATTACATCTCAAAGCCCCAGAAAAGGGAAAACAAATCAACTCCTAAATCAGTAGAAGACAGGAAATAACTAAAATCAGAGCTGGAATCAATGAAATTGAAAAAAAAAAAGAAACAATTGAAAAACTTGAGAAAACAAAAACTTGGTTCTTTGAAAAAATAAATAACAGTCATGCTAATGAAGAGAAAGAGAGAGAAAACTCAAATTACTAAGATATGGAATAATAAAAATATATCACAACAGACACTATAGAAATACAGAATATTTAGAAATTATTTTGAAAACTTGTACTCTAATAAAATAGAAAATATTTAAGGTATTGACAAATTTCTAGAGTTATATGAGTTGCACAAATTGAATCAGGATGATATACACAATTTGAACACATCAAATTCAAGCAATGAAATAGAAGACACAATCAGAAGTATATCAACCAAGAAAAGCTAAGGACCAGATGGATAAACAGCTGAGTTATAGAAGACATTTAAAGAAGAACTAATACCAATACTCTTCAATTTATTTCAGGAGAGGCAATTTCTTTCTGAGAGGCAACACTTCCAAACTCATTGTATGAGGCCAATATCACCCTGATACTAAAACCAGGCAAATGTACATTAAGGAAATAAAACTTCAAACCAATATCTCTAATGAACATGGTTGCAAAAATTCTCAATAAAGTTCTAGCAACTGAAATTAAAAAAAAATATCAAAAAGATTGGGCACTGTGATCAAGTGGGATTCATCCCAGGGATGCAAGTTTGATTCAACATATGGAAGTCAATAAATGTAACTCATCACATCAATAGACTTCAAGATAAGAAACATATGATCATCTCAATAGATGCAGAAAAAGCATTTGACAAAATACAGCACCCCCCTCATGTTTATAACACTAGAAAAACTAGGGATAATAGGAACCTATCTCAACATCATGAAAGCTATGTATGCTTAGCCCCAGGCCAACACCATTCTAAATGGAGAAAAATTGAAAGCATTTCCTTCAAAAACTAGAACAACACAGGGATGCCTTCTTTCACCATAGTACTTGAAACACTGGCCAGAGTAATTAGATGAAAGAAATTAAAGAGATATGACTAGAAAAAGTAAAAGGAGAACTCAAATTAGCACTATTTGCTGAAAATATGATTATATACCTAGAAGACCCCAAAAATTTGACCAGAAAACATCTAGAAGTAGTAAATAAATTTATCAAAGTAGCAGGATACAAAATCAATACCCATAAATCAAAGGCATTTCTGTAAATCAGTGACAAATCCTCTGAAAGGGAAATGAGAAAAACTACCCCATTTATAATAGCCTGAAAAAAAATACTTGGGAATAAACTTATCAAAAGAGGTGAAAGACCCCTACAAGAAAAACTACAGAACATTAAAAAAAGAAATTAAAGAAGACCTTAGAAGATGAAAAGATCTACCTTGTTTTTGGGTAGGCAGAATTAATATTGTCAAAAATGACCATACTACCAAAAGCACTATACAGATTAAATGCAATTCCAAACAAAATCCAAACAACATCTATCATAGAAATAGAAAAATCAATCATGAAATTCATCTGGAAAAATAAGAGACCCAGAATAGCTAAAGCAATCCTTAGCAAGAAGAGTGAAGCAGGTGGAATCACTATACCAGACCTTAAACTATACTGCAGAGCAAGAGTAACAAAAACAGCCTGGTACTGGCACCAAAATAGACTGGTAGACCAATGGTACAAAATAGAGGACACAGAGACTAACCCAAAAAATTACAGTTATCTTCTATTGGACAAATGCGCCAAAAATGTACATTGGAGGAGAAAAGATAACCTCTTCAACAAATTATGGTAGGAAGACTGGAAATCTATATGCAACAAAATGAGGTTAAACTCCTATCTCTCACCATGCACAAAACTCAACTCAAAGTGAATCAAAGACCTAGGAATAAAATGAAAGACCCCGCAGTCTCTAATATCCATCATGTGGGATTAGGCTCCAACTTCCTTAATAATACTCCTATAGTGCAAGAATTAAAATCAAGAGTCAATAAATGGGATGGACTCAAACTAAAATCTTTCTTCTCAGCAAAAGAAACAATCTTGAAGTAAATAGAGAGCCTACATCTTGGGAGTAAATTTTTACCCCTTACACATCAGATAGAGTACTAATCTCTAGAGTATATAAATAACTGAAAAAGATAAACACCAAAAAAAAAAAACACACAAATAACCCAATCAATAAATGGGCCAAGTACCTGAGCAGACACTTCTCAGAAAAGGATTTACAATCAGTCAACAAATATATGAAAAAATGTTCATCATCTTTAGCAACTAGAGAAATGCAAATCAAAAAGATTTCATTTCACTCCAGTCAGAATGGCAGCTATTAAGAGTACAAACAGCAATAAGTTTGGTAAGGATGTGGGGGAAAAGGCACATTCATACATTGCTAGAGGAACTGCAAATTGGTGCAGCCAATGTGGAAAGCAGTATGGAGATTCCTTGGAAAACTGGGAATGGAACCACCATTTGACCCAGTTATCCCACTCCTTGGTCTATTCCCAAAGGACTTAAAAACAGCATACTACAGGGACACAGCCACATCAATCTTTATAGCAGCACAATTCACAACAGCTAATCTGTGGAACCAACTTAGGTGTCCTTCAGTAGATGAATGGATACAGAAAATGTGAGATACACAAACACACCCACCCACCCACCCACACACACACATACACACACACACACACACACACACACACACACAATGGAATATTACTCAGCATTAAAAGAGAATCAAATCATGGCATTACAGGTAAATGGATGGCATTGGAGAACATAATGCTAAGTGAAGTTAGCCAATCCCTAAAAAATAAATGCCGAATATTTTCTCTGATTTAAGGATGCTGATTCATTATGTGGTGGAGGGGTGGCTTTGGAGGATTAGATGAACACTATATAGGGTAAAGGGGAAAATAGGAGGGAAGGGAAGGGAAGGGAGGGGGCACAGGGGTAGGAAAGACATTGGAATGTGATGGACATCATTACCCTAAGATCATGCATGAAGATACGAATGATGTGACTCTACTTTGTGTATAACCAGAGATATTAAAAATTATGCTCTCTATGTGTAATATGAATTGTAATGCATTCTGCTGTCATATACAACAAATTAAAATTTCTAAAAAAATGGAAGAAATAGAAAAAAGTGCTATATAAAGTACCATGGTCTCTTTGCCTGTCTTGGGAGTAGAAGAGAATAAAAATCAACTTTTTTCTTCCTCCTCCCTAAAAGTTGTCCATAAATGCCCTCTGGGAATACAATACAATTGTTCCAAACTAAAATAAAATAAAATTTAAGAAAAAAACAAGCAAAAAATCATTTGTGTAAATGATGTGTGACTATTAAGAAAATATAGCATTAAACACTGATGGATATCACAAAAACATTATTGTGCACATTCCTAATACATAGAATTAGTGATGCTGGTAGGTTAAGGGGGGATTTGCAGTTTTGCCTTCATGCTGTTTTTTTAATCTAGATGCTAATAAGTTATAAATTGGATGTATTTTAAGACAAGAGTGTTATGTTTTTCTATCAAAATATTTTCCCTGCTTTGTCTAATCCAGTTTTAAATACTCAAACTTTAAATAGCTCACTAGGTGGTAGTTACAGCTCTTAGCTTCATATAACTGATTCTATTTTTAATTACATTTTATGACAGCAAAGATGTAAAAATTCAATCTATTGTTCCCTTGTCAGATTGAGAGAAGACTGATATGTCAAGTGCATGATTATTGGTCCACTGTAAATTGATGGCTACCTGTACAGGAAACTTGAAATACTGTATAATTGACTCTGTTTCATAAATTCAGAATCAGTAAGAAAAAATAATCGTCCAATCTGATTACTTAGGGTCAAATTTTGTTACTCAAATTTGGTTCCAAAAGATGTTTTGTAGATGTATCATGTAGGAAACCATAAAAGTATCACATTCATCTCATTATTTGAATCCATCTAGCATTCTCCTTCAAGGGCAATTCCTATTTTGCTTCAGTGATGGCAGTAGAAATTGGCACTCTATTCTTTCACTTCAGATAATAACTTTATTCCTATGTTATTTTATTAAAAATCACTAATTCAATTAACATAATAAAATCCCCAGAAGTATTTATGTAATTATTGTTCCTATACAGAAAAGGATCACCACATAAAATATTAAGATAGCTTGAAACAAAATCATAAAACAGATCCTAGAAATCACTCTCCAAAAACACAAAATGGTATATCTTTTATGTAATTTTTTCACTTTTTTACAATTTCCTAAGAGCTAAAGAAAGAATACCACCAGTCAAATGAAGGAACTCACTCTACTGACTTAAAATAATTAATATAACCCAATTAGGGTTCCCAATAGAAAAATGTAGTATCCTTCAATTATGTTAATAATATATTAAACCATTATTTTTTTTTGTTTTTTTCAATTTGTAGACAAACAACTTTAATACACAAATAGTAAACTAAGACGTCTGATCTGCATAAATACCAGTTACTATTAAAATCAAATAACACTTAAAAGCAACTTAATCTGATATATATCCAATGTAATCCATGACTGGTTGGCAGGAAAATTAGGCATAAGTGGTAAATAGTTAGCATAAATTGTGTTAATTGATTACTATAAGTATTTGCATGGACCCACCCT
The DNA here is from genome assembly GCF_048772815.1 of Callospermophilus lateralis. Lineage (NCBI taxonomy): Eukaryota > Metazoa > Chordata > Mammalia > Rodentia > Sciuridae > Callospermophilus > Callospermophilus lateralis. The sequence continues at coordinate 102,779,516 of NC_135325.1, forward strand.
ATTCCCTTTTTCTCTAACACACATATACTTTTCTCAGCACACTTTAAATATCTCATTTTCAACTAATTATATCAGCATTTGAATTTCATAAACTTGGATACTAAGGACAATGAGGGGCAGTGGCAGTGATTCGTACTGAGATAGATCACATAGTTAAACAGATGACAGGGATACATACAAGCAACTCGACTCATAAGGAGGTTCATTTAGGTAGGTAACGATGAAAACTTTGGCATATTAGCAGAAAATAAAATTCAATGATAGAGGTTATCCAGAAGTGGGGCTCTAAAGTGCACTTAGATGTTCATATCTGAGTATTTTTCAAAGTGTATAATTAGTCCACCGTGGTGAATGGAAGGGAGTAGGGCAGCAGGAGTAATTTGAAGTTTGGAGAATATCTACATACTTATTCAGGTTTGAAAAGGCTCTGAATGCAAAGAGTGGAGGGCTTTAGTTCCAGGTAATATTAGGATCATTGGGACTTATGCCTTATAAGCAGCCAAACTGAGCCTTCTAAATATAATTCCGGGTATTTATGTGTCTCCTCTGGACATTTATAGTGGATTTCTAGCATACCTAGAATGATGCCTAACTGCTCACCATGGCTTACTATGACTTGTCTCATATCTACCTCATCTTTTTATGTTCTCTGGATCATGGCAAACCTATTGTCATACCTGGGTTTTCATGCTTTCTGTTGTCTGTGCCTGCAACAATAGCTAATTTTTTATTTTAATAAATTAATTAATTATTTTGGTAGTGGGAATTTAACAAAGTGCCAAATGCTTTATTACACAGATTTACATTTCCAGCCATTTATGTTTCTTTCTTTCATTTTTTAAAATTTTGAGACAGGGTTTTACTAAGTTGCTTAGGGCATCACTAAATTGCTGTGTCTTGCTTTGAACTTGCAGTCCTCCTGCCTAACCTTCCTAATTCACTGGGATTACAACTGTGCACCACCATGCTTGCCTAATTCTCTGAATTTTCAAAGGTACTGTCTTATTAGCTTTTCTTCACCATAACAAAATACCTGGGAAAATCAACTTAAAGGAGAAAATATTTATTTTGACTCACAGTTTCCATGATTTGTTAGTTTCATTGTTTCTAGGCCCTGAAGTAAGGCAGTACATTGTGGCAGAAAATGTATAGAGGAGGAAAGTTGCTCATCTCATGGCAACCAGGAAGTAGAGAGAGTCAAAAAGGAAGGGGCCAGGGACAAATATACCATTCCAGGGAATGCTCCCAGTGACCTGCTTCCTTCTGTAATAGTGATCCACTTTCTTTTTTGAATATAGCATTGCTGCTCTGAGCCTTACTTTAAAAGGGACTTTTTTTTTCTGTCTCCTCCTTCTTCTCCTCCCTAACAGGATTTCAAAGACAGGTCTATCTTTTCTTCTCCACCTTAGGCCTAGTTATCTGTCCTTGAGCACACACCTACTATAGGCAGGATATGGCGCTCCATGTAGAAAATTACTATCTCCCAAACTAACAAATGAATCACAATCCCCCTACAGGAAACACCTGAACTGTAGCCTTTGAATGATTTCTTTGAAAGCCTTTAGTTCTCCCTGATAGGCAGAATCATAGCCTCTAGAAAGGAGTCCCTTGTGCTTCTCCTTTGCTAGCAAAGCAATTAATCTTTTCTTTCTCCTTTTCTCAAAACTGTGTCCTCTTTCCTTATTAAATTCGCATTGGGGACAAGGACCGAGCTTTCTGTAACACTCCAATAAGGTATTACCTCCTACAGTTTCTATCACCACCCAATAACGCCATCAAGATATGAATCCATCAAAGGATTAATCCACTGATGAAGTTAGAACCCTCATGATCCAATTTCCCAAAAGCCCCACCTCTGAACATTGCTGCCTTGGAGACCTAGCCTCAATACATGAGTCTTTGGGGGACATTTCAGATCTAAACTATAAAAAGTACCTTTTCAAATATCACCTTTTCAGACATGTCCTCTCTGAGAACCCTGTCCATAGTAATACCCAACTATCCTCTAGCACATTTTCAGTCCATTTTTAATACACCATGTTACTGAATTTATTTGATACCTCTTCGACTAGAGTACAGGCTCCCTGAAGGCAGAAATTTTTTAGCTCTTGTATCATCTTGTATCTCTAGCACAAAATTTGAAATTATTGCTATAAAACTAATGAAAATTAAACTTCAAGGACTCCCATTTGCCTATATCCCTTTCAAGACCATGTATATACTTTTTCATTTATAATTTTGTAGTATTCTTTTTAAGTGGGTGTATCAGTATTGTATAAGCTTTAGAGCCCACTAAACTACTGTTTAGCATCTAGTGCCTGGCATTATAAGAGCCTTCAATAGTTATTTTTTGAATGAAAGAACAAAATGAATGAATTTTTACATACCTTAGGATAAAACAATTTTAAGATATTTTTTTAATAGCAAATTTTGATGAGGATTAAACTTGGATTGAAAGGTATAAAGATGTTGGGTGTCCATTAAGGATTTGGGAAAGGGCTTATTGTGAGGATGTCAAAGAGATTAATAGAAGACGATGCCACAAACTCTAAAGGCAAATTTTCCTTACTTCATAATTTTTCCTAGTGGTAGTACACCAAATTTAGCCAGATATTAATTTACAGCCTTAATAAATGGTGTCCCAATTATAATTACATTCATTCTGAAACAGCCCTCTTTCTCTTATATTTCTTAAGATATGAGCTACCCTCTCTAGTATATATAGGGAAGAGACATATTTTAAGGAAATTACTGAAGCATGACTGCCTCCTCATTACTGTACTGGTTATTTCTTCCTTTTCCTTACATAAATTTTATAAGTCCCCCTAGCTTTTAAGAAAGTTTACAGATTCAACCAGAATTGTCTCATAAAATGACATTTGATTAGTGGAAAATAGACACACAATGTATAACTATCTGATAGAGTTAAACATGCACACGCATATATATTGCCCCCCCACACACACTTGCATACAGGGAGATGGTGAGATAGAGAGATGTAAGTGAAACACAGAATTTATTTTTGCTTCTTAATAGTAGCTCTTCTATAGAATCATCCAGCTCTTCCTGAGCCACTAATAAGGAATGCATAAAAAAGAGCCATTAATAAAAGAGCTTACTTAAATAATACATTATACTTTAAATAATGGTCAAAAGTAGTTACCATGAAAACTATCTATGAATTGATCACTCTCAATTTATAGAAGCCCATCTGCCTTGGTTTTTAATCTACTCAAATTGTTTTTTGGCCAGTAGCAATGCCTGAGGCAAATTTATATCAACCTGACAAAAAGCAATAGAAAGTCTTGCTTCAGAGGTTCTCACTGCTTAAAGCTACAATACTTCTTTAAAAGCTCCAAGGTGTTATAATTAAAAATGTATCAATTGCTTAACTTGACAACCAAAGGCAGTTATTGTAAAGCATTATTTCCCTTCAAACAGCTAGACTCTCATTGCTCATGTGTGATTGCATTTATAGAAAAAAATATAATTAAAGTGCAAAATTAACTTCTGGGAAGGAAATCTCACCAAAGCATCTCCAAAATCTTCTGGAAAATGTCCATTGTATGGGAAGCTGTACATAGTATATCTCTACTCATATTCATAGATAAACATGTGCAAGCATAATTAACAAGCAGATTTATGATGACAACTTGAGAAGAGTGGTGAAACAAACTTCAGAAATTCTGATTGATTTTACTAAATGACAATTGAAATTGTATTTAAAGATACTTCTTTTTAGTGATTTCTTTCTTAGTTCATTTTCTTGTCCCTCTCCTTTTTCCTCAACAAATGTAGAATGCAATTAGTAGCATAATGAGTATACAAATAATTAGGCACTACAGACTCACATCACACTTACTTAAGACTATTTCATACTTTTACTGCCATGTCAAATTAGGAAATTATCTCTCTTACAAAAAATTTTGTGAAGCAAAATTATTCCATCTTTCCCCAATTACATCACAAAAATATAAAGTTTTAAAAATAAACAGGGGCTAGGGCTCAGCAGTACAGTGCTTGCCTGGCACACGTGGGGAACAGGGTTCGATCCTCAGCACCACAAAATAAATAAATGAATAAATAAATAAATAAAGGTATTGTGTCCAACTACAACTAAAAATGCATATAAAAATAAACTTAAACAATAACCTGCATTGATGGCAAAGGAAGATTCTTCTGTCTCATACGAAATGAAATAAAATAATGTCTCTATAAATTTAAATACAAAAATCAGTTATACTCTCTTTCATTTGGGCAAACAATTTGTTTTTCATAGAGAACTTTTATTTTAATTAAATAACACACTAAACCCCCTGTAAATAATTGTGCTGTTAATCTTACTACATTACTTTGAACTGAAAGTGAGGAAAAACTGGTCAATGTTAATCAATTGCCTTGGAGGAACAGAGAGCTCTTTTGACAGAGTTCCATAATGGATGAATTACAAAATGAGATAATTGGGAGTTGTTTGCCCCAGAGGGTGCTAGGTTTATAATTACAATTAAAAACTTATTTTATATCCTAATATTATCTTTTGTAAATGCACATACTCTGTCTTTACTTGACTACATCAATATATTTTTATAAGCCAATAGTGTTCTGTTCATCTTCAACCTGGCCTGAGGTTGGAAAACTGAAGTACGTAAATAAACCCAACTACTTATATACATGAGTGTTAATATATGGTCATTCAAAGATAACTCCTTAACAAAATAAGATAAAAATTTCTTGAATATATGATGCCAGAATGATTCTTAGAAAAAAAAATGTGAATGTTTTATCCCCCAAATTTAAACTTGCATTATTTCAGAATTATATTTTATAAACTCCATAAGCTCCAGGAGAATTCTGTTTATTACCCTCTTAGAAAATTCATAGGCAGAAAAAGAATTACTTCAGTGGTATTTATATCAAATATACAATTATTCAGTGGTGATACTTTAATAACTACTTTGCTAACAAGAAAATGAAAGCATTTTGTTGACAGATTCTGTGCCCTGTGATAAAGTCAAAACATAATCCCTTAACACCTAACAATTGGAGGGTTTTTAATATATTGCAGTGATTTTTTTGTCACAGAGTTTATAAAACTTTTCCTTAGAACACTAGTTGTGAAGTAAGTATGGCTGGTTGCATCACCTCTATTCTTATTGTACAATGAAAAATTGAAACTTAGTAAGTGTAACACAGAGAATTTGAATTCAGGTTTTCTGACTCCAGGGCTAGTGCTTAGTTTTCTATACAACACTAAGAATTAACAATTTAGAAAGACAAAGAATAAGGTAGGAAGGGGTTAAACCAGGATAATAGTAACTGATAGCATCTGTCCTTTTTTTCCTTTTTTTTTTTTTTAGTACTGAGGGTGAAATTCAGGGCACTCCATCACTGAGCTACATCCCCAGTCCTTTTTATGAATTTTTAAAGAATTTTGAGACAGTGTCTCACTAAGTTATCAGAGATGGCCTCAAACTTGCCATCCTCCTGCCTCAGCCTCCTCAGTAGCTAAAATTATATGCATGTACCACCACATTGGGCTACCTGTTATCTTTTCTAGGACAGTCACAGGTATCACTACCATTGCTCTTTTTATGAATTTCTCATTCCTAATTATGCATGTTAGAATGCCTAGTTTTATATTCATACTTTCTATTTTGGTTAAGATATATTCTCCAGTTGGTTGCTAAGTCTTTAATTATTATTTTGATATTTCACCATGGTCATATAGTTATTATGGTGTGAAAGGGAATACTTATGGAAAATGCTGAAATGAGAATTAAGGGGCTCTCATAAATCTCTTTTTAAATTTTTTTTAGTTGGGGGTGGACACAATACCTTTATTTTATTTATTTATATTTATGTGGTGCTGAGGATTGAACCCAGTGCCTCACACATGCCAGATGAATACTTTGCCACTGAGATACAACCTCAGCCCCCTCTCAGAAATTTCATAAGAAATCATCATCATTACTTAATCCTTCATTTTTGTTTTAATGTTTAGATGCTATCTAAATCTTATTATTTTCAGGATAACTATGTAGTTATTGTCACTCTCAGGTTAATGTTCTTTACCTCAGAGCTTCATCTAATAAATTCATAATTATGAAAATATGTCAATATTATCTATTTCTCAAAAATGACATGAATACCAACTTTGTGTATATGTACAACCTATAATTTAACTTATACGACTTTTATACTTTTAAGATGAAATATTCTACTGTAAATGAAAACCCTACCCTCTTATTGGATAGAATAATCAAATATTTTTTAGAGAAGTCACAGTATGTTCAATGAACCAAAGGTGGCTTAACTTACTTTGGATCATATAAAAGCTTTTTATGTTCTGAAATATAGCATAGTAAAAAGAACAAGAAATTGTTGACAGTGTAATTTTTATTTGAAATAATTTCATAGCCAATTCCAGTGCCTCTCTTTCCTCTTCATTTCTGAATTCAGCTGTCAGGCTATTCTGCCTAAAGTCCAGCATTCAGGGTACTCTTGTTAATCGTTGCTCCATACCTAAATTCAAATGCCTCCAGAATCTGTCCCCCTCTACCCTTCCATTGCTTTTCTCTTGATTGAGCATCATAAAGTCCAGTGTGCATTTCCAGCACTGTCCAGGGGAGGGTGTCTTTATCCACAAATAAGAAATATTACTTCGTGGATATCCTTAATATTGGGGACCTCAGGCTAACTCAGGTAGTGAATAGGAACCAGTAAGGTCATTCAATAAATACCTCTAGGTCTTAATATTTCTAACACAAATTCAAGACATTGGTAGTAGCATGATAAATCTCTCAGTTGAAGCACACAATCAAAATACTCGCTTTAGACGCACATGAGCTTCATTATCTTATCTGTATATACTGTTCTCTCCATAAAACATTTGTCTTTTATCTTCCTCAGTGGTTTTGAGTATATTACTTAAGCTCTGTATATTTCAATTTTCTTATGTGTAAAATGAGGACAATAATGACAATGCCTACTCCATCAGGTGATATAAAGACTGAACATAAACCCATGGAACAATACTTAACCTTTAATAGGTTTGTCAATAACTTTTAACTATTACTGGTATAATTATGATTATTTTAGCATTATGATCATTAGTATTTCCTATCAATGCCTAACTGAACATAATATAAAAATGGACAGAAATTTTTTCACTTTAATTTTACTGATTTTATTTAAGTTTGTTTCTACTTTTAATTTTAAAACTCTGTTAAATTTATAGTAATCGAGCAAATAATAAACATTAAATTATGCATTTTATATGACTATTCATTTTTTACTTGAAATCAATTGTCTTCTAATGAGTTTGGAATGATGATCTCTACCCCTGCTCAAGTGGCTAAAATAAACTTTATAAAAAACAGGGAGGAAAGAAGAAAGTAAAAGAAGTTGGAGGAGGACATTTTCACATTAACAGCAAAGAAGCATTCCTATTCAAAAAGTCTCTATCTAGAATTTGTGAGGATAGAAATATTTTCTGTGTTAGTCAGCTTTTTGTCACTGTGAGCAAACTACCCTTAAAAAAATCGAGGAGGAAAGCTTTATTTTAGCTCATGGTTTCAGAGAAAATAAATAAATAAGTAAATAAAATAAAAATTAAAAAAATTTAAAAAGAAGAAGAATATGAATAGTATTCATATTATCAAATATCCTACTTTTTCTACATTATATTTATATTTAACCAATTATGTATTCAAATCTTTGGTATTTGTTGCCATGTTTTTATGCACATTTTTCTTAAGTTTCTCAAGTAAGAAATAGAATTCTTATTATAAAATATGTACAATTTCTTCAAGTGAGTATAATGCACTTTCTGGAAGCTACTTTTTAACTGACTAGGATGATCAACAACTGCCTCTCTACTCATAGTTTCTAGCCATAGGTGAATGCATGTTTTGCACTTCTATCTCCTTCTTGTTTCCTGACCCCATTATGAGAGAAAGCACTATAAACAGCTTACCCTTCCTTCATTTTTTTTTCTCATTACATGTGTTGCACAGAGATTTGTGCTTTGTTTTGTGTTTAATGAGGGTGTTTGCAAAACCATCATGGTTTTATGTCCTCTATTATAGATGATAAACTTGTGATTAGAATATTTCAATTTCCTACAAAAGGGAACCTCAAGATGCTCTGATTTTTGTTACACAACTCACTTAGCTGGCATTAACCAAGGTGGGCTTGGAAGTTGGGAACAGTTTTTTTTTTTTTTTTTACCCTTATGAGTCATAAAATTTCAGAGCTAGAGAAAAAACAAAATTCAGAAGTGTTATACTGTAACATCATTGTAATAAATGCAACATGCCATACTCAGAAAAGAAATAATGTCTTCTGCCCTTTTAGGAGAGGAAAGTGTTTTTCACCTACTTTTAATTTAATGATTTTCTGTTACAGCTACTGAATTTTAAATGATAAATTTTCCCCTTCATTTTTCACACTGGATAAAGGAATTTGACACTTAGCATATTTGTAACTCAACCAAATTTTGTGATAAATATTTGATATTTCAGATAACATACTTAATGAGTTCCTGGATGTTTCAATAAGCTGTGCCATTCTTTTTTACATTTGTGTTTGGGTTTTTATGACCAGTGAAAAACTCTAAACACCTCTCTCCTTTTTCCTTTTCTGTCCTGTCCTTTCCCCTCATTCTGGCATCCTTTTAGTGAAGGTGCACATCTGCTGCCATAAACACACAAATTAGCACATCAATGTTTCTGATGGAAAAAAAAGTCAGTGCAATAAGAGAATGTTTTGAAAGCAAGCCAGTTTGTCAGTAAATTATAAGCTTCATTACCATAAAACTCTAACAAATAGAACCCACATCTCATTAACTGAAAGCACAATATGACTGCAGCAATATTCATCTCCCCAAAGAGTGCTTATCCACAGGAGAAAAAAAAAGATAAAAGTTTTGCTTAGAGCTACCACTAATGACAGCATTAACTTTATTTATTAAGAATGTCTAAGCATTTTGCAAAAGGGACATTTTAACCCCTCCCATCTTTTTCTTTAATGATTAATTGCAGAGACAGGTTATAAAGTGGAAGAGTTCTATGACAGCTAACCACATTCCACTTTAACATCATTTTTAATATTTATTTTTTAGTTTTATTTGGACACAATATCTTTATTTTATCTTTATGTGGTGTTGAGGATTGAATCCAGTGCCTTGTGCATGCCAGGCAAGTATGCTACCACTTGAGCCACATCCCCAGCCCTAACATCATTTTAATAATTCTTTGACACTGAGGCTGAAGAAAAAAAATTCCAGGTAATGATTTCTACTTTCTTTGGTCACTAAATTTTTTCTATATAGTATGTGAGATCCAAATTCTATATACCTTTTATTTCTCTGGGGAGTTCATTTATGTAAAGATAACAGAAAAGAACTCTCTTCACCACTTTTTCAAATCTCTTTTCACACCTAGAATATTCAATAGGATTTTCAAGGCGGTAGCCCAAACCAACTTTTATCTAAGTTATATTGTCATAATTGAGCAAAAATACTTCTTCAATAACTATACCATGGTGTATCTGTGGTTCTTCATTTTAAGAACATTTTTCAAATTCTAATAAATCAAAACTATTTGTAGTAAAGTCTTTGTAGTAGATTATAGATAGTTCAAATTGCTAGAGATGACTGATTTCACACACACAAAGACCTAATTCAAAATTAATGAAGTCATTTGGCTTAAAGAAGGGAACAAAGATTAACAGGGAATAAAGAAGTTGCTGGTAGAAGGTAAGCAAATATGGTAGTTTAGTCAACAATTTAATTATGGACCAAGTAACTTAATTTTAGTGAAAACATCTTGGTCTTACTTTAAAATACTGTAGGAAAGAAGTAGGAGGATGGCAAGTACATAATCTAAACAAGATTCAAAACTATGTTGATATATTCTTTATTTATTTTGGTACCAGAGATTGAGCCCAGGGGTGTTTAAACACTGAACCACCACCCCTTTTAATATTTTATTTAGAGACAGGGTCTCACTAAGTTGCTGAAGCTAGCTTTGAATTTGTGATCCTCTTGCTTCAGCCAAACAAGCTGCTGGGATTACAAGCCTGCACCACCCTGCCTGGCTATATTGATAATGTTTAAGACAGGATGATCAGTACATTGGAATTAGTTATATTATTCTCTTTATCTATGTGAATTCTTGAAAGATTTTATAATTTAAATTTTTATAAACAGAAAAATTATTAAAACATATATTGGGTAAAGAGATCTCTCATCCTTTTCATCTGCCTTCTATTCTGCAAACAAAATAGGAAAGGCTGTGGGAGAGAGAGTATTGTGGACAGAAAGTATATTTTGTTTCATACTAGAGAAAGAATTAAATGCCAAATTTGCCAGCTATTAGCTCTGTGGTCTCTTACAAATCTATGAGCTTACTTATTCATTATACAATAAGGATGTTTATTCATATATCATAGAGTTGTTATAAGAATTAAACAGAAGATTTGAGACTGCAAAAATATAGAAGATTTGAAGTGATACATTAAAGGCTCCTTTCCTTTACCTGTAAGCATATCAGATTTAACCAAAAATTAAAGCAAAAAAATCAATAAACTTAAAAACCCAGAGAAAAGCAAAATAAAAATATCCAGTTTAATCTAAATTTCAGATGAATGAACACTTTTTAGTACAAGTATGTCCCCTGCACTATTTAGATAAGAAAGAAACTGAATTTATTTGAAAATCAAATAGCCTGCTTTCCTATATTCCATCTGGTGAGTCTGAAACAGATACTTTGGAAAGTAAGATAGTCTTGCAAAGCCTTGACATAACAAGCATAATTCAGTTCCAGATAAGAGTCTTAGCTACAGTATTGAGGTTAAGCATTAATGGAAGATTTCTCATTGAAAGAACAGGAAGAGACTAATGAGAGAAATTGCAACAGAGATAACAAACCCAGAAACAGGCACAATTCTAAATCTCCAAGAGCTAAATATTGCTTGAGGTTATCTATGAATAAAGAGCAGTAAGAAAAGGAAGGAGTATTGTAGAAACATGGGGATCCCACAGAAGTTACAACACAAGAGACTTCTAACTTGAAGGGAAAGAGGAACTCTGTATTTAAATTAAATTCATAATCTCTGTTTCTATGCCTTCTAGTGTTCAATCAATTTTTTTCTTTAATATGTTCTATAAGCATTCTACTGAGAACATGTCTATTAATGTCCTTAATACTATGTTGAATTCTAACAATAATTTTTTTAAAGGAAAGGCTTAAAATTATAAAATGGTGTGACACATATCCACGGTAAGTGATATCCAAAAATGATGCTCATTTATTGGGTAGGGAAAACTTTCAATCCAAGTCAATTTTCAGGACAACAAATACAGATATCTCTGGACTGTCTTGTAATATAGCAGTTTCTTGGGTTGGGGAGATGTTTGTTTATTCTTTCTTTTAACCCCCTCCTGACACCTTGAAGACTGTTCACTGGGCACAATGTAACAAGTCAGGGGCATATTCAAAAATTGAAATTTATAGAAAATCAAATACATACATTAATTAATTTTAATTTGCAATTTTTGAAAGGCAAATAAATGTTCAGCTGTCTCAATACAGGAAATTCACTAGAAGTTCTATACAAATTCATGAACAAATACAGAAATAAAATGCACCTAATTATAAGCTGATAAACAAATTTTAAATGCTTTTTCTTTTGTTGAATTTCCATTACCAAGCATAAGCACTCAGAGATCTAGTTTTACTGTATCCAGACATGAATTTGGTATTATTTTCTATATATTTTATATATTTAAATATTTCTAGATATGTACAATCTCTCTTCCTTTTATAGAATTCCAAGAGCACCTATTTGAATGTTTTACCCAAAAAAATGCTCAAGGAGTTACCAAGAACTAACTTACAAATATCAAACCATGTTATTTCCATTATCTTAGGCAGATAGATAATATCCAACAGAGACAGGCCATTTAAATTAGTCCAAGAATAGAAATAGGCAAAAGGGGTACATAAGGAGTGAGACTCTCACTCTCAATGCAGGTTTGGTGTTTCCTGACCCTGAGAGCAAAGGCCTCTTTCACTTTTGCACCCAGGATGCCTTGCTTGCTTCACCCTAGTGCAGGCACTGCTTTTGAAATTGCCAGCATATTTGTCATAGCATTTCTGTGTTTAAAATCACACTTTGGGGAAAAAAGGCATCTTTGTAAAACTTTAAGTGTAGTGCATCATAGTCATTTTCTAAAGCCAGTTTTTCTCTAGCAGATATCACCCCATTGCTTAACATCTGCTCACCTTCACCATCTGCTTTCAGCTTCTTAAGGTAGGACTATTTCCTGATTGCCACCTGCTTGTGCTGCTCATGCTTTAAGCCTTGTCATTCTTCACCAATTCTTGCTGCTCCTCTGGGACCAAGAATAAGATGGAAGAGTTTTTTTTTTTTTTTTTTTTTTTTTTTTGTATTCTTAAGACATTACATTTGGTCATATTATTGGCATTTTTCTTTTTCTCCACTTTTATCTTCACAGTCAGTATGTTTCACATCCCAAACAAAAATATTTAATGATATTTATTCATAAATGCTAAAATGAAGAAAAACACAACAATAATTGGTATGATGTCAGTAAACCCTCAGGTTTTTTTTGTTTGTTTTTACTTATAGTTCACAAAATCACTGACCTATATGTACTGTGCTGAAGAAATGTTGGATTTGTTTTGGTAGAAGGTAATAAAATACTTCTTTCTTAATGTTCTATTTATTTTGAAGTTCTCAGGAAAATAATACAAAATTAATTGTTACAAACTAAGATTGAAGATGTGATCTTGCTTTCCTTACCATAATGGAAAAATGAAAGTTATCATGATGGCATTTTGTCACATTTTTATGTTGTAAAATAAGTAGAATCATATGATTTATCTGTGATGATTTTTTAAATAGTTTGTGGTAGCCAAAATAAGTGTGTATACTTTTGTAGGAAGGGCACAGTGGTAAAGCAACATTCTCAGCACAGGCATGTTCTATAAACACCACTTCTCTCTGCTAACGCTAATCTTTATCGCCAGGCTGAAGTACAGCTTTCCACATTTTTCCATAATAGAGGTATTCTTTTCTTTCTTATTGTACACTTACTATACGTTTTACAAAGAATTACTATGTTCAACCCACACTTAAGGAGGGCGTGGGGAGTCCTGTTCTCCATACATGAAGGTGGAGTGACTATAAAAATTATTTTTAATTCTTATGCAAGAAATTTTCTTTGCTCCTCCTTTTATTTGATTATTCAATAAGTATATCAGCACAAACTCATAGATATTTAATGCTCAATTTGGATTGTAATTCAACACTCTTTAATTAATTTTGTTCAAATTGTTCCAACTTTGGCCTTTGGAAACTCTTGTAATTAAACACTGTGCCCCTTTGACATAACCTCATTGCACGGTTTTTTTTTTTCTTTTCCTTTTCATTCTGAAACTTTTCTTTCTGGAAGTTGTTGCAGTCTCATCTTACACATTTTCTGTCTCAATCTTTAATATTGAATATTAGAAAACAGGACCTATTGTTAGGTGGCCTTCTCTGCTGGCAAAGCAAGGAGATAAGTGTGCTTATAATCAACTATGTATATTAACAGCTAAAATATTTCTGTATGCCCTGTCTGTATTTGTTACCCTAAACATCAGTAGATACTTATGCCATCTATGTGATCCATTAATGTGTGCCTCATTCTAGCCTCTTCTCTCTTTTAACTGTCAATTCCCATCCCACCAGAGAGAAACCTGGCTCCTAGAACCTGCCATGTATTTTCTTAAATGTTCAATTCCAGTATACATGTGTAATAAAATCAATATTGTTAACCCATGCCATCAAGGGAAGGAACTTTTCCCACTAGAACACAATGCCTCTGTGTAGTTTCTTTTGCCTTTAGTCACACAAACTCCACTCATTTTCTGTGTTACTTAGGTCTGCAGCATATTGCCCTCTCTCATTCACTGAGTTTTGACTTATGTTGTCACATATTTAAGTAGTTTCCATCCTAGGATTCCACTGACCTCCAAAGTGATGTTTCTAACAAGTTTTCATACATTAAGATGAATTCTTGTGCTTTAATGTTCAATAGGTTTTAACAAAAGTATAGTGTGATATATCCAAAATTTCCATGTAATACCCGTTAGTTTCTCTGTTGTAAACAATTCCCTGTGTTTTAACTATCCAACCTTCCTCACTTCATTGCAATCATCCAGTAACCACTGATTTATTTACCATCTCCATAGTTTAGCATTTCACAGGATGTCATATAATTAGAATCATATAGTATATAGCCTTTGCAGACTACTATCTTTGATAACATGCATCAAAAAATATGCATTTAGGGTTCATTCACATCTTTCTATGGCATAATAGCTAATATTTTTATTACTGAATAATATTTCAATGTACAGATACATCACATTTTGTTCATGCACCTATTGAATGACATCTTGGTTGCTTCTAATTTAAGTGATTATAAATAAAATTGGGATAATCATTTCTATGAACACTAATGTGCATTTTTTGTGGTAGTGGGAATATAACCTACCACTGAAATGCATCCCCAGCACATTTTCAATTTTATTTTGAGAAAAGGCCTCACTAAGTTACCTCTCAATTTTTCTGGGATAATAGGCAAGCTCTACTGTGCCCAGCACATGGGCACGCTTTTGTGTGGACATTACTTTTCTAGTCCTTTGGATTCATAACAGGAATGTGATTATGAGATGAATGCTACAAGTATGTTCAGCTTTGTAAGAATCGTTAAAGTGTCTTCAAGAATAGCTATACCATTTTGTTTTCTGACCAGCAATAAATGAGAGTTTCTGTTATTTCATATCCTTGCCAGTTTTTTTATGTTGTTAAGATTTTTTTCTATTTTTTCTAGCCATTTTTTGAATGTAGTGGCATTACATTGTTTGCACAATATGAAATTATGTCATGAAGAATTATGTTGAGTATATTTTTCCTATTCTTGTCATATATATAGCTTATTCATTGAGATGTCTTTTTGTTCTTTTATCCCTTTTCTATTTGAGTTGTTTCCTCATTTTTGAGTTGAAGGTGTTCTTCAAAAAGGAGTTAAAATATACCATTCTGGCATATTGACTGTTTAAGTTAAAGGCACTTGAAAAGCAGCATGTGCAAAAAGATCACTTTTACCTTTGTGTTGTTTCCTTAAAGCAGAATATGAAATTCCCACTGAAGAGCACACTCCTTATACCAGAAAGAATAACATTTTCCTCAATCAGGTTAAATATTTTTGTCTCCTCAAACATTTATCATTCATTTACAGTTAAAACATACAAAATCCAATACCTTTTCTTACAAGTTATTTGAAATACATAATATTTTTCCATTATTTCTATTCACCTTACAGTGCAATAGCACATCAGAATTTCTTACCCTTAACTATATATTGATACACATTGTTCAGCCTGTCCCCAACATTTCCTCCTCTGTGTTTTCCCAGCCTCTGGTAACCCTTCTACTCTCAATTTCTATTAAATCAAGTATTTTTTGTGGTGACTGTGAATCTAAATCAGACTTTTATGCATGCTAAACACGTGTCTCCACTGAACTATGTCCTTGTAAGTTTTTCTCCTGTCTATCTATATTATGTCAATTTAATTATTGGGACCCTGACAGATGGAGGTAAAGTTTTGCTGCTTCTATAAGTTCTGGCCAGGAAAATAGAATCCTAAAATTTAGGGATGCCTTACTACCTCTGGAATCTGAGGATGGGATCATTGGAGACTTGACAAAAGTCTGCAGAACACAGAAGCTCTATATAGTCAACTTTATAGTCAACTATCCTGAATGTTTGTCTGTAGTCCTAGTTAAGAGAAGAAGGAAAAACCTTTTCCATGATCCTTCTTTGACAAACTCAGAATGCCAGGATTTGTCAGAATTGGTTTTTTGAGTTGTGACTTTTGTGAATTTGGTCTTAGTATTCATTGGTAATTGATTCACAGCTTCCTGGGAATACTTCTTGTTTTCTTTGTCTCTCTTTGTGTGGTTTGTTCTAAGAAGAAAAATCATAATAAGATTCTCCCTTGCCTTGTTTTCAGCTCTTGGCTTTGTGTCCAGCTCTTGGCTCTGTGTTCAGTGAAGATATTAATTCTACTCTATACTAACCTGGAGTCACAATTTGTTGGGCTTAAATCAAGCAGCTAGCCAGCTGACTAGGATTCCAAAATAGAAAGTTTCTCTTTGTCTAATTATGGCTTCTCTCAGGGGAGTATATCTTAATTGTTTCAACTTTAGTCACTTTGTTAACAGCCTTTTTTTTTCTTGGCTATGCCTGTAAGAAACTTTGGATCTTGAGAGGGGACTACAACTTGGGCAGCCTCCTTAGAATGCACTTCTTGTGTCTAGGGTTTAGGCACAAAAAGATTATTGGTTTAAGCCATAAAAAGTTAATTTTGAGTCATAATTGAAATAGTGGACATAGATATGGATATGATATGAACATCTGTATCTACAAGAATTTTTTTTTTCTTTTTAAAGCACTCTCATGATAAAAATTGTCCTGTTGGTACTTATGAGAGCAATAGGTTTAAGGAAATAACATAAGGGCTTAGACTGGGGCTGTAGCTCAATGGTAGAGCACTTGCTTTACAGGTACGAGGCCCTGGGTTCAATCCTCAGCACCACATAAAAATAAATAAACAAATATTGTGTCCATCTACAACTAACAAAATATGTAAAAAAAAGAAAGAAGGGTTTATACAACATGCTTATTTTCTCTGAGAAAGTTATACTAACTTAAAGTGTTTTTCAAGTTCATGTGATTCAGAATAATCTTTAATAAAGAAAAGCATATTCAAGTCTGTTGATTAATTAAAGCAGGTATACCTTTAGAATCACCAGTATTAACTATAATATAGACATGATTCTTTTATTTGATAACTAAAAGACTTACATATGTTTCAAATTGTAAAAGTATAAATTCAACCAAAGAATAAACTGTGTAACAACAACAAAAAATACATTGCTTGATTTTTATTAAACATGACAATGAAAATGATGAGGGTTATTTGTACACAGTCTACACAATATTCTTTCAGTTTCAACTTTACATTCTAGAGGACAAAGAAATTATTTCACAGAGGATGTGTGTGACTTACACATGGGTATTTTACCTCTGCTTTTAGAAAGCAGCATGAAGATTAAAGTGATCTTTGTTCACCTGCTGTTTTTCAAGTGTCTTTAAATTATATAGTTAATACACCAGAATGGTATATTTCTAATTTATTGGTTATATGTTTTTTTATATAAGTACTCTATCAGGCATGTTTTTTAAATATATTATTGCTATCCTCATAGACTGAATTAGAAAATATCCCCTGTTTCTATTTTCTGTAATATATTGGGAAATTTTGATTATATTTCTTCCACAATGTTTGATAAAATTTCCAAGTAAAACCATTTAACTGGAGTATTATTTTTCAGAAATTTATTAAAAATATGTTCAACTTTTTAAAAAATGCTTATGCCTGTTAGAATATCTATTTCCTCTTTGAAAGAATAAGTTAGATTGGTCAAATTATAAAATTTTTAAACATATGGTTATTCAAAGCACTTTTGGTCATTATTTTAAAAAATGATACTAGTGCTTTCTGATATTAGTGCTTTTGACTCTCCCTTTTTCTTGGTTAGATAGGCTATTATATTGATTGTTTTAAAAGATCAGCATTTGGTTTAATGGATTTCTTATACCATTTTTCTGTTTTCAATTTCACATTTTTCTGCTCTAGTTTTATTATGTCTTCTGATTTATCTTAAATTAATCTTATTTCTCCTGTTTGCTCAGGAGGAAGCTGAGATTATTGATGTTTCTTCTGTTCTAATGCATGTATTCAATGCTATAAATTTATAAATAAAAACTGCTTTCACTATATCCCACAAGCTTTAAGAAGTGTTTTCATTTAATTCAAATATTTTTATTTGTCCTTCAGATTTTTTGACTTGTCATATAATCAATTAATATGATTAAAATATTTAACTAATATATGTAATTTATAAATATTTGTTAAGGGCTGGGGTTGTGGCTCAGTGGTAGAATTTTGTGTGAGTCCCTGAGTTCAATCCTCAGCACCACATAAAAATAAATAAATAAAATAAAGCTATTGTGTCTCTCTACAACTAAAAAATAAACATTAAAAAAGATAAAATATTTTATAATAAATAAATAGAGAAATAAGTAAATAAATATTTGTTGATAGCCCTTTTAGTTTTCTAGTATTGATTTCTAGTTTAATCATATTGTGTACTTTATGTTATTTATTTTCCTTTAGATTTGTTAAAATGACTCTAGTTAATATGGCAGAATAGAGGTCACTTTCCTCACTGCTTCATGGCATGAAACAAAGAGTACAGCTAGGCTGCTTCTCAGTAAGCGGGAGTGGGGGGTGTTAAAAAAAGGAAGAAACTTTACTGGAAATTAATACTGAACATTCAAAGTGGATTGAGGTTTCAGGAGGTTGGATTCAATAAAATAAAGAAGAAATCCTCAGTGCTGCGAGTACCACCAGTGCCAGCCAGAGTGGTTCTGCATACGGGCTGGGGGTGGGGAGAGTGTGTGTGCAGCAGGGTGTAAAGGGATAAGGAAATTAAAGGAATCCACATTTTTAGGAGGACTGTGGTGTGTCTGGGTACACAGATATCTGAGATCAAAGACACTGCCGGACTAAACTGTAAGAAGTGCTGCCCGATATCCTGGATGCCTGAGGAGGACAGAGGGAGAAGCCATTCTGTAACTTCCATGTGGACCATCAGATGTGGGAGCCAATTCCTTGCAAACCTAAGCTGGGCCAGAAATAGAGGTCTGGCAAACACACAACACACAACATAGAGTGCCGAAGTGATCAGGAGAAAATTAGATACAAAGTGCGATTTAGGCAGGACAATATGGGTCATAGAAACCCACCTGGCTCTCCCCATCCCCCTTGAGTCTGCCAACTCACAGGACTGAATGGGAGAGAGGTGCCCAACTGGGAATTTAAAAACGTGGGAGAGGGAGTGACTGAACCTGAAACAGGAAATAAATGTGGGGTCCATATGTGATGGAGGAAACAAAGGATTGACTCCTCCATGACAAAAGTAGAACCCAGGACAGATTCCTGGGGTTTAGTCTCCCAGCATAGACCAGCATCTACTGGGCCCTGGAAGTGCACTGATTTAAAATCTTCAGAACAATTGACATTCCACAAAGACCCTAGAGCCTACCTAAACCTAATCCCAGCCTCCAGGAGTTCTGCCTATGGAATCTCCTCTTACACAACACTTCAGTGACCCCACCCTGAAGGTGGAGCAGGCATCACACTCTATCCCATCCAACCTAACACTCCTGAGTAGGGAAGTTGAGAACATTTGGAATTCCAGAGGAAACAATTCTTTGACTTTTCATCAAAACCTTTTTTTTTACTATGTTTAATTGTGAGGCAAAAGGTTCATGAATGCTTATACATATACAGATTTGTCTCTTTTTTCTCATTTCTAGCATCTTTTAACTTTTTTTTTTTTTTTTTTTTTTTTGCTCAGAGGGATTGAACTGAAGGGTGCTTAACAACCAAGCCACATCCCCAGCACTTTTATATTTTATTTAGAGACAGGGTCTCACTGAGTTGCTTAGAACCTCCCTAAATTGCTAAAGCTGACCTTGAACTTTCAATCCTCCTGCCTCAACCTCCCAAGCTGTTGGGATTACAGGCATGTGCCACCATGCCTAGCCTTTTCTGGCATTTTTGAAGGGAGTTATTTTTCATGGCTCAGTCTTTTAAGGATTAGGATGTTTACTTAGGATATTTCAGTTTTGTTTTGGATTTTTTATTTTTTAGTTTCTTAGTGTTTTAATTTTAATTTTCTATATTTTTCTCTCACTTTTCTGTTTCCCTTGATTCTCTTTCTCTTCAGCTAACAGGCAAACTCTACTATTCTATCTTTCCTCTTTCTTTAATTTTTAACTCATTTTCTCTCCTCCTTCCTCATAATCATAAAATCCTACATCTCATCTCTCCCTGTCCACCATTAAAAATTCTAAACCTTTTTGTAAACTAACTGTTTTTAATGTGGGCAAATACTGATCACATCATTCCTGTTTATTGTGACAACTAACATTGTAGATGTTTGCTCTAATACTGTATTTTGTTTGCATTGATTGTTGTTATTATTTGTCTCCCCCTAAACTGTGATGTATCAGAAACGTTCAGGGACAATATAAGTCCTCAGGATAGAAAATTTACTGCCTGCATCCATACTGTTAGATGGGTACACACACAAACAACATAAAAAAGCAAGGGAATAAACCACCCCAAACAAATAAAAATGCTTCAATAAAAAGAATCCATTTATACCACAATGGAAGAAATGTCAGAGAAGGAGTTTAGAATGTTTGTAGTTAAATTGAGGATGTGAGGTAAAGGATGATGTAAGAGTAAAAATCAGAAAATACAGAAGTGAAAGTCATTTCAATAACCAGATAGATATTCTGAAAAAAATGTCAAGCAGACATCCTTGAAAAGATGGAATCAATAAACCAAATTAAAACATCAAAAGAAAATATCACCAGCAGACAAGACCACTGAGAAGATAGAGTTTCACAATATCAGAAAATTTCCCAAGCTTAAGAATGATATGAAACACCAAACAGAGGAGGCTTAAAGGACTCCAAATATACAAAATTACAACAGACCTACAAAAAGGCACAATATTATGAAAATGCCAAACACAGAATAATGATAGAATTTTAAAGGCTGCTAGAGAAAAGCAACTGTCACATTTGGAGGGAAACAACTCTAGATCTCAGCTGATTTTTCAACCCAGACATGGGAAGATAAAAGGTCTTGGAAAAATATATAGCAAGCTCTGAAAGAAAAATGATGCCAGTCAAGAACATTATGCCCAGCAAAATTAAACTTCAGAATTGAGGAGGAAATAAAAAATTTCCATAGTAAACAAAAGTTAAAAGAATTCACAAATAGAAAGCTGGCATTAGAAAATATAATCAATAGAATATTCATGAAGGAAGAAATGAAAATTAAAATTGAAAGCAAACAAAGGGAGAAACTACAGCAGAAGAGTAGTCAATCAAAAGAGAAACTAGTTCAAATTAAAAAAAAACAGAAATAAATCAAATGACAGAGAATAAAAATCATTTCTCAGATTGGGGTTGTGGCTCAGTGGTAGCATGCTTGCCTAGCATGTGTGAGGCACTGGATTTGATTCTCAGAACTGCACGTAAATAAATAAAATAAAGGTCCATTGACAAATAAAAAATATTTTAAAAAATCATTTCTCAATTATAACGTCGAATGTAAATGATCTCATATCAGTCATTGAAAGAGATAGCCTGAAAGGTTGATTTAAAAAAAAAAAAAGATACAAGGGGCTGGGGTTATAGCTCAGTAGTAGAAGCACTTGCTTAGCACATGTGAGGCATGGGGTTCTTCAATCAATTGTAAATGTTTATGCCCCCCAAAATAGAGCATCTATATATATATCAGACAGACTCTTCTCAATTTCAAGAATCAAATAGATCACAGTACAATAATACTGGGTGCCTTTATTATGCCTTTCTCATCACTGGATTGATCTTCCAAACAAAAACTAAATAAAGAAGCTATAGAACTAAGAATTACAATTAGTAATTTAGAATATATATGGAATATTCCATCCATCAATTACTGAATACACTTTATTCTCAGCAGCACATGGAACAGTTTGTAAAACAGAACATATCATGGGCCACAGAACAACTCTTAGCAAATATAAGACAATAGAGATAATACCTTTCATTCTATCAGATCACAATGGACTGAAATTAGAAATGCACAATAAATAGAAGCTACTCTAACACCTGGAGACTAATAATATGCTGTTGAATAACCAAAAGATAGCAGAAAAAATCAGAGGTGAAATAAAATATGCTTAGATGTAAATGAGAATAGTGACAGAGCATATGAAGATCTCTGGTACATTATGAAGATGGTTATAAGAGGAAAGTTCAGGGGCTGGGGATGTGGCTCAAGCGGTAGTGCACTTGCCTGGCATGTGTGCGGCCCGGGTTCGATCCTTAGCACCACATACAAAACAAAGATGTTGTGTCTGCCGATAACTAAAAAATAAATATTAAAACTCTCTCTCTCTCTCTCTCTCTCTCTCTCTCTCTCTCTCTCTCTCTCTCTCTCCCTCCCTCTCTCTCTCTCCCCCCTAGTCTCTCACTCTCTCTTTAAAAAAAATAAGAGGAAAGTTCATTGTATTGAGCTCCTTCATTAAAAGAATAAAGTCACCGAATAGATAACCTAACATAACATCTCAAACCCCTGGATAAAGAAAAACAAATCAACACCAAAACAGTGGAAAACAGGAAAGAATTAAAATCAGAGTCAAAATCAATGAAATGGAAACAAACAAAAAACAATTAAAAAATAAGTGAAACAAAAATTTGGTTTTTGAAAAAATAAATTAAATTAATAAACTTTGAGAAAAAGAGAAAACTCAAATTACTAAAATCTATGATAAAAAAGGAATATCACTATGGAACTACCAAAATACACATGATGATCAGAAACTATTTTGAAAACTTTTACTTCAATAAAATAGAAAATCTTGAAGACACTGACAAATTTTTAGAGAAATATGACCTACCAAAATTTAATTAGGAGGACACATAAAATTTAAACCCATCAATTTCAAGCAGTGAAATAGAAGATGCCATCAAAACCCTACCATCAATGAAAACCCCAGGACTGGATGTATTCTCAGCCAAGTTCTATAAGATCTTCAAAGAAGAACTAACATCTAATCCTCAAATTTTTCCATGAAGTAGAAAATGACGAAACCCTTCCAAACTCATTCTATAAGGCTGCTATCACCCTAAACCAAAGCCAGACAAAGACACATCAAGTAAAGAAAACCTCAGAACAATATCCCAGATGAACATGTACAACCACAAGAATGGGATCCTAATTTGAATAAGATATAGTCCATGTATGTATAATATGTTAAAATAAATTCCACTATAATGTATATCCTAAAGAAAAAATTTAAAAATTATGGAAAAAATAAATAAAAATTTTAAAGTGAGTACTATGGCTTAAAATGTGATTTATTTCAGCCAAATATTCAATATGAGCTTCAAAAAAAAAATATATATATATATATATATACATATATGTGTGTGTGTGTGTGTGTGTGTGTGTGTAGTTTGATGAAGTATTTTATGAATATTAGTAAAAGTAACGTGATCAGATTAAGCTATTCAAGGCAACTATAGGTTTACTGAAGTTCTGCCTGCTTGATTTATCAATTATTGAGTCAATGTAGTTGGTAGTTGATGTACCCAACTACAATAAATGGACTTGTCTATATTTTTTGAAATTGTATCAGTATTTTCTTTACACATTTTGGCACTCATTTATTAAGTGCCGACACATTACAATGGTTGCGGCAAAGTGACATTTCACTATTTTGTAATTTCTACATTTATTCTTGATCATTCTCCTTTTTATGATGTCTTCTTTGTCTGAAGTCAATAAAGATAGGCCTACATACTTTGATTATGTTTAGTATTGTGCATGATATGAGTTAAATTTTTTTCTCATCAAGCATCAGAGTCAAGACTATTAAAGTAAATGAATACAAATATACACATTCATTGAGTTGGTACAACAAATTTAAGATAAATTTTTATTAGTAATAGTCTTAATCCAAAAACATCTCTAGGGTCTATTATCAGAAGAATAGATAAACAGTGCTACTTTCATAAAATCAACTGTTATTCAGTAATAACAATGGATAAATTACTGATATGAGCATCAGCATAAGTCTCAAAAGAATATAGTTAAGCCAGGCCTAACCAAGTGTATAGCTAATGTGTAAGTAATATTTTAGAATTGGTCAAAATATTCTATACTGATAAATTGAGAAAGGAGTTCCTTCTGAGTGGTTAGAAGAGAGAATTGTGTGAAAAGAAACATAACAAAAAAATCTGTGTTTATAGAGCATTCTTCTGCATTTTATTTTAAGTGGTAATTACATGGTGTAAAAACACCAAATGGAAAACCAAAGATATATTTTATTCCATGTAAATTTTGTCTCAAAATATCATTTATACACTGAATAAAAGAGAACTAAGGTAAGTAGAGATGGCAGTTTTATTTAACCCTTTCAAAACCATTAGATGATTTCTCAAGTATCCATTTCAGTCATTCATATTCACAGTTGTATAAAAATACTTGTTCTGTAAACACATGAACATATCTCAAATGTGAAAGGTCAAAGGTGAATTAAAATTGTCTTAATATATAAGGAAGAAGAAAAGAAAGGAAGAAAGGAAGGAATGGAGGGAGAAAGGAATGAAGGAAATAAAGAGAGGGAGGGAGGGAAAACAAAAGGAAGGAAGAAAGAAAGGAATGGAGGGAGAAGAAAGAGAAAAAAGAGAAAAGGGAAGGAGAGAGAAAGATTATTATGTAGCATATTAGTCAAAGTAATATGCATGAAATATGTAGAGGAGCAGACAGACATTTTCAGTTAGATGTCTAAATATTAACTCTTCAATTTTGGAGGACTAAAGGATTATCAATTTATGATAAAAATATGAATCTATTATTTAAATCTATTCAGAGAGGACTACATGCATGGAGGTAGAAAGAGTTAACATATTGGCTTAAATAAAGTCCTACCCATAAGAGTGACATATTAACAGTTTTGTTGGCAAGAGATTATTTACCAGGTACTGTATTTAACTTAAGCTTATTCATCGAAAATGTCATATGAGAAGATTATTGGGAAGATTGAATACTATGCTTATACATGTAAGACTGTGATATTAATCAGTTGTTTTTTTTCCTTTTAATATAGTGATACATTTTGTACCTTTGCTGTTTTAGAGGTAGAACTAATGTCCCTAATAGTAGAATATATTAAATAAGATTTCAACTGAATAGTCATCAGGCCTAGAACAACCATGATTTGACCAGCAGTATAGATAAATCCATCTAACAATGAGCCTTATTAATTCATGGTTCTACTTCTGAAATCGTAAAACCAGAGAGACCATTTTGTTAAATTTCCTCATTTTAGAAATGAAGAAATTAAAGCTTGGAGAGATCAAATGCCTTGTCTGAATTTGCACAAATGAATTATTGGTATACTTAGAACTAGAACACATCTTATCACAAGTCCATATTTTCTAATTAATTCTTGTCATAACTCAAATTGATATACTACATTTTTCACATACCACATGATACACCATTGACCAAAAGATGAATGAAAGTTCATAAATGCTCGGTGGTTGATTAGAGAGAAAGAAGAGTAGCTTAATCTGACTGAGGGGGAAAAAAAGAGTTTAGGAGAAGCCGGGCACTGTGGCACATGCCTATAATCCCAGTGGCTGGGGAGGCTGAGACAGGAGGACTGTGAGTTCAAAGCCAGCCTCAGAAATGGCAAGGAACTAAACAACTCAGTGAGATGCTGTCTCTAAATAAAATACAAAAAAGGCTAGGGATGTGGCTTAGGGGTCAAGCAACAGAAAGTTATGCAGGGTAAAATCCATTCAAATACATAAATTTAGGTTTATTCTCCTTGTTATCATTATATGTAAATTATCATCATTTTTCAGCCTATAAAGTGATTTCTATCTCCAATTAAAACCAACCAGAAATGGAAAAAATACCATTTTAAAAGCAAAACAAATTATTTTTATTAATATTTTGGTACCGGGGATTGAACTCAGGGGCACTCTACCACTGAGCCACATCCCCAGCCCTATTTCATATCTTATTTACAGACAGGGTCTCACTGAGTTGCTTTGTTATTTTTCTGCCTCAATCTCCAGAGCTGCTGGGATTATATGGGTGTGCCACCACACCCTGTGCAAAACAAATTCTTAAACTCCACTTCTTAATTTTGTACTTTTCCAAATATCCCTTTTTTGGAAGATATTTTTGTCTGAACTTTTGCATTCACATTTATCAATTTCATAGAATTCATTTCTTTAGGAATCGGTATATATAGATTTGGTAGATTTGGTGCATGCATAGTTTTTACATGTGCTCTAATACTCTAAGATATTCTCAAAATATCCATAGAGTTTGATAGAGCAATGGCTCTTAAATCTTCAAAAATGAAGACTACTTCTTAATTTCTACAAATTATGCGGGACCTCACATAATAGTTACATCTTAGTAGTTATTGATTGGTTTAAATAAGTAAACTCCAATGTATGCTTGTTAATACTTTCAAAAAGTTTTATTGTCAACCATATAATTTGCAAGTGTTCAAAAAAGCTGTTTGCATATTTGTAAAACATGGAGTTTGTTCAGTGTTCACTATAGTTAGGGAACATGCAGCTTCCCAGGTTTTATCACATGCCTACCTTCTCAATCTAACAATAATCCAAGGTTTGAAGCTCATAGGTTTAGAACTGTTTGGAACTATTACAGTGGAGGATGCAATGTAACAACCTGGTTCTCTCTGTTAGCAATAATCAATTAATGGGAAATAACCTACACTGGTCCTGGTTACTACTCATAATCATACCCATATTCATGAATTATCGGATTCATGAGGACAGGAACTTTGTTAGATTTGCCTTCCACCTTAGAGCCAGGAAAATGACCAATTTATATAATGTCTTCAGTAAATATTAGATAAATAAATCTGCAAAGGTACTATGTTAAGCATGTTTCCAAAAAAGAAATTCTCTTGAGCTAAGTTTCACAAAACTGACAACTATGGAAAGACTTACATAATATCAAAAAATGTTCTCCCTCTGACAACATAGCATATCTTTGACAACTAGAAAACATATATTACCTAAGTAATGCAATATTCAAATTTAGGTGTACCTAGCTATCCAAATATGTTTGTTTCATAAGTTTGAATAGAGATAAAATAAAGACAGATATCTATATTTAGAAGTATAGAGCAACATTACAGGAAGAATTTGTTCATGAACAAAATTTAGAAAAGAATAGAAAATAATAATGGAGGGCTATTATTATTAATATAAAACAAATAGTTTCATAGAACTTTATTAGAAATCTGCCCAAATGGTATAATATGTATATAGAATAATTACTGTTTACCAAGCATAGTGCTAAGTGTTTCACATGCCGTATTTTATTTATTTTTTATAATGACTCAGAAGTTGGACAATAGTATTATCGTTATTTTCCTAAAGAATAAAATAAATTTCAAGGAAGGTTAATTACCTCTACAAGTTCATACAGGTAATTCCTAAGCTATTACTCTTAATCACTATGTTCAAAGACACAGTAAGTATAAATTCCAGTGGCTTTTTATCTAAATAAGTTAGACTACTTCTCTTTATCCTCCTCAGTTGTAATTACAGCTGTCATTTCTCATAATTCTAGTTATTTTGCTGTGTGTGTTCTTGCTCACTACTTGCCATTTTTTAAGGTGAAAGAATTGATAAGTAGCATTAAAGTGCCTTTATAACACTGAATTTTATCTAAAGTCACATCTACAATTTAAAAACCAAACTTCACAGTACTATCAGAAATTGGAAAAATCAAGTGGTTGTGAATTAGTCTCACTATTGAATATGTCATCAATTTTGACCTTCAAGCAGTTGTCAATTCTCCCTTTTGATTCAGTTTCTTTTTCAGAGTTGTTTTAAGTTCTAGAAGAAAATGAAACATGTAAACAACAGAATAAAATAAAGCTGGGCCGCTAACCTTTGGCTGGACATTTATTTTCCTGTCCACTTTAAAATCTTTAAAGAAAAGAGACATTTTGACATTCTTTTTCTTTTTAGTAAGTACTTTTTTTTTCTCTGTGCTTCTTACATTCTTTTTTTCCTATCTTCTAGGTCCTGATATCACACCTACCAAAGAAGAGAAGATGGGTGCATATTTACAACACAAGGTTTGGAACAAGGCAGAAGCGTTTGCATTGAAAATTGCTTTCCATCTCAACAGCTCATTTCCTTCTCTTGCTCTTGTACTTAAAGTAATGTGAAGTATTTAAGAGGTCAGTGTCATGGTTTTCAAAACAATTTTCAGTAGATTGTGGGGAGAAGTGGAGGAGTAATTTCAAAGGTGTTGGCTAAAAGTAAGTTTTCTGTTACATTTCTGTTACATTTCTGTTCCTGGACTTGTAAGCATGAAAGGTCTTTATCAGCACACTTTATGATTCTCTTTACAATTCATATTCCCCGAAGTGAAAAAAAAGTTAGGATTTTTATTGTTTGGTGAAATCATACTCTTGGAACAGGTCTTCTCAGTATATTTGTCTTTCTTGGCACTAGATATGTGTATGTTTTTGCTTCAATCACTGCTTCTAGGTTCTAAAATTTAGATAAATTATGTGAATAAAATGTTTTTGCAGACCTACCAACAAACCAACCAATGGGGTGAGGTAATGAACATAATATTTAGAAGTTTGGTAGATACATGGAGTATTAATGCACATATAAAAGCACATTTGCTTAGTAAGTTCTCATTGTTTCTGTAGGCTTTAAAGACTCCATAGCATCAATTTTCCTTTTATTGCCATTTCCTGACTCTTATAGTGGTATATTCCAGTATGTTGTCAGGTAATTGCCATGGAATAAATTTATAGTTAACCTACATTACATTCCCAAGAATACTGGAGTAAAATTGGTTTTATATATATATAAAAGGTTAGCAGCACTTATAAATTCACCTTGGCCATAAGAAAAAATTGTGACTTACTTAGTGTATCACATCTTAGTTTAGGTTTGGAAAGTAGTGAAACCTAAAATGTATCCTCTTGTCACAAATAACTGTGTGATATAATGAATACTGAGCACTTTATAATGTCAGTTCCAAACCTCTTTCTTGCAACTTATCCAAAGCACAAGGCTAAACAAATATAATTAGGTTTTGCTGCATAAAGTTATTATTTGTTTAAATGTTGTAATCCTCTTACTAAGTATAAGCTGAAATTTAATTTAGTGTCAAGCAGTAAATATTGAAAAGCAATCTGAGCTTTCATGGAATCTACCTTGGTATGCACCCCCTTTGATGATTTTCATATTTACATAATTAAAACTTCATTCCCCTGCTGTTTTCTGAAGCTCAGTGAAAATTTCTTGGAAATACAAAGTAGAGAGTGAAATAAATCAAAATTGTTATTGTTATAATCTGATGAAACCAAACAATTGTGCAACACGATGCAGAATAAACACATAGAAACAGTATTTTCTCAACTGGATAACCATAGATCCTTAAGAAAATCATCTTTCAGAACCCATTTTATTGTCATAAATGTTAGCACTTATTGATTGTGCAAATTAATAGGATTCACTGTGATATCTATACATATACATACATATAGCATGCATTGATAGTGTCCATCCTCTCGAATACTGCCTTTTCTCCTCTTCCCCACTTTCCCCTCTCCTCCTATTTCCTTTCTTAGTCCCTTGTAGTTTTCAGGACCCTTGGTTTTTTTAAATAAATTAATTAATTTATTTTAATTAGGCGTATATGACATCAGAATGTATTTTGATTCATTGTGCACAATTACAGCACAATTTTTCATTTCTTTGGTTGTACACAATGTAGAGTCGTACCATATGTGCAGTTATACACGTACCTAGGGTAATGATGTACATCTCATTCCATCAACTTTCCTGACCCCATAGCCCCTCCCCTCTCCTCCCTACGCTTTGCCAAACAAAGTTCCTCCATTTTTCCCATGTAGCCCCATTGGATCAGCATCCACTTATCAGAGAAACCATCTGGCCTTTGGTTTTTTGGGATTGACTTACATCGTTTAGCATGATATTCTCCAACTCCATTCATTTACCTACAAATGCCATGATTTTATTCTCTTTTAATGCTGAGTAATATTCCATAGTTTCTTTATCCATTCACCTATTGAAGGGTACTGAAGTCCCCACTAACCGGCAGACCCACCCAGATTTCAGGAACATTCTTAACAGAGCTGGATGGATCCAAACGTAATAATTGAGGTGATTTCATCCCATAACAAAAATACAGTCTGATAACTTTACCCAAGCAAGAACTCCAATTTTAACTCACCATTGATACAATACAAAGAGTCATCACAAGGAGAACTTAAAGCAATGGTAAATAATTGATATCAATAAATAGGAAAATACATTGTTTTCTGCTCTAGAGTAGTTGGAAATGTTTCCAGTAGTTCAGAGCTGAGCTCCAGCAGTCCAGCCACTGGACATTCCATTTGAAATGTTACCTGCAGCTCCATAGACAGTGCCTGAATCTTAACATGTCTGTTATTCTGAAATGACATAAAAAATAACATAAAACAGAGTCAAACAACAAAACCCCAAACAAACAAAAAATCCCTATAAGTGTGTAAAATGAAGTGGCTGCACAGAGTTAAAAGCAAAGGGAAAATCTGATTTTGAAGCCAAGCTTTGTTAACAATTCTGTATATACCTCTAGTCGAAGACTAGAGGTTAACCCAAAAATCTGTGACAATTCTACTGGAAAACTCATTCCTAATTAATTTCTAAGACTGTGAAGCAAGTTTTTCTGCTTGTTTTAGGCTGGAATCTTATGGATCTTTCTTTAGGTCTCTAAGGTAATTTTGTGTGTTTTTAGTGATGTCATTGTTTTAAAAAATGATATATGTTCTTTATTGTGTGTGTGTGTGTGTGTGTGTGTATATATATATATATGAAAATATAAATATAAATAAATATATATATATAAGATTATAACTCTATTTGCAGTACCTTTTTGTCCTAGATTTATTTGAGTAGCAGTTTTTTCCTATTTGAACCTTACTCATCCTGTAAAGTATAAATGCTGTTCTGTTTCTAAGAAATCTTTGATGATTAGATTGCTCACCTCTCAACTGTCTTTCCTTTCAGTTAATTTGTAAGGAAAATAAAGTCAACATTCAATAATTAGGCATTTATTTGGTGTAACTTAATTTTATTTTTTCCAAATGAACATAAGCTCCCCAAGTCACAATATATTTTTACATTTCATTTATATAACTTGCATAGTATCAATTATAGAGGAAACATATGATGAGTACTTGTTGACTTGCCTTGGTATACTCTTTTGTGTTTTCTGGATTTAGGAAGAGGAAACTAAAAGCAGGAATTGAATATGAATCAGGTATGAGATTTCCCTGAGATCTGAGGGTGATCTTTTCAATTTACATTAGCTGTTACATATTTGAAACTGTGTTTTACTAAAATGACATACTTCTAAAATGTTTTGACCTAGAATTACTTTATATACTTAAAAATTATTGAGGACTCCAAAGCTTTTTCATTTGAGTGAACTGTAACTATAAATATTTAACACATTAGAAATTAAAACAAAATTTTCAAACAAACTAATATGCACACACATGTTCCATGGGACATCACAGCTATGACATGACATATCATGTCGTCTTTGGAAATCTCCAGTGTACTCTCAGGAGGAAATGACAGGGAAAAGGCAAAGAAAGTTTTTTATATAATAACAAAAAAATATTTTGAAATTGAAGCCCCTCTTAAAGAATGTGGTAACCAGATAATTAATTTAGGTCACTAAAATAAATTTTGTGTTTTAAAATAATATGTTTGTTTTCTAAAATGATGCATATTCTTTGTATAACAGAAACAAAAACAAAAATATGAAAGATATAAGACTGAGAAAAAGACCATACAGACTGTATGAATTATAGTCAGTCTATAAAAGTATTAGACTTTATCCAGCAAGCTATTTATTTGACCATTTGAAAGGGATTGGTGAGGGGCACTAAAGTGGGAAAATCTTTGTTTGTATTTATTTATTTATCTATTTATTTATTTATTTTGTTTAAAGAATAAATCATTGAGAGAATCATCAGATGCAGATGAACTTAAAACAACTATTCAAAACATCATGATATTTGGGAGTTTATTGAACAAAAAGTAATTGGAGTGAAAGGATATAGTCTAAAGCTTTTTATGCTAAAGTGCTTTATTCGGTCAGTGTTTTAGATGATGAGAAGACTGGTCACAAAATGTCTGGTACCATCTCCATAAGGCAAGGCTACAAGCTTATATCATGTAATTAGTATAGATGGTCCCCAATTTAGGATAGTTTGACTTATAATTTTTCAACTTTCCAATGGTGCCAAAGCAATACAAATTCAATAGAAACTATACTTCAATTTTTAAGTTGGGATCTTTTCCTTGGCTAGCAATATGTGTTAAGATCTTCTCTCTTGATACTGGGCAATGGCAGAGAGCCTTAGCTATCAGTTATGTGGTCATGATACTCTTCAGTGTACTGTGTTACTAAGCTAAGCTGTTTGGAAGGTTAGGTGTATTAAATGCATTTAATCTTATGATATTTTCAATTTACAATGGATTTATTGGGAGATAACCCCATCAAAAGTAGAGGAGAATTTTTCTTTTTCTTTTGTGATTTGGAGACCATCCTATTAGAAACAATAAGTATTTACAAATAACTAGACCCCAGAAGAGATCAACTGAAGAGCAATCTTGAAGATGGAGCCCAGAAATCTGCTAGGATATCCAGGGGAATCTCTTACTGATTATAGCTAAGATACTAAAGATAGTACTGAGTGACTAGGTCACCATGAATTAGTACAATATCCCATACATCAATTTGCTCTGGTTTAATCATATACATAATAACTCAGTGCCTCTAGAAGGGTTTGTTGCTTTTGTTCAAATATTATGGGACTCTTGAGATTTTGCTTCGTTAGTAGGATTCTTCCACTATACTTCAGTAATTTTTTAAAAGGCCCTTTCCCATTGCTTGAATCTCCACAGTATAATATTTTCTTATGGTGAACTCTTGCCTACATTAAACACATATATCAATTTGATACCATAAAAACTAAAAGTGGAAGATATAAAATAGTTCAAAACTAAAGGCAGATAGATGACTCCAGATTTTTTGAGTATTCAGGACTTTTAAACAAATACTTAAGTCAGCAACATATGTATATAGAATAATTCAGACAAGAATTAAAAATGGTTTCTCTGGATGGGCTTTATTATTATTTTAATTTTGAGTTTCATCAGCATATTTTCCTGTACACTGAATTATAGTCAGTCTATAAAAGTGTTAGATTTCCTCCAGCAAGGTATTTATTTGACCATTTAAGAGAGATTGACAGGGGGCACTAGGGTAGGAAAATCTTTTTTTTTTTTTTTCCTAAAGAACAAATCATTGAGAGAATCAATCAATCAAATCTTCACTATCAGGAAACCAAGCAACCTTCTTTTTTCCCCTCAGGCTTTTCTCTCTAATCATCACAGGAGCTTTCAGTGATTCCTGCTGTGAAACACAAGATTCTGAAGCCCAATTAAATATGCAGTCAAATACAAAAATGCAGACTCTTTATTCTAACACAGCTACTGCATTAAATACAACAATGGGTGAGATTTACGTAGTAGCAATTGAAAAGTTTAAAGCACTTTACACCATGGGGTTTTTTTAGTGTGGTTAATCCTCCCCACCTGAGTGACTTAGGAATTGAAAAATGGTCTTATATGTAGGTGAAGTAGGTGCCTACATCCACAGTGCTATTTAAAATATGCCCAAAAATTCTTCTTGCCCCAGAAATATCACCCCTTGTTATATTATCCTAACAAGTGTGAAGTGATTTACAAGGTTGCAAAGCAATTTCAAATAATTGTCATATTTAATTCTCTCAACATCCTGAAAGAGTTTGAGGGGTAGTTTCATCCCTATTTGCCATATAAGAAAATTGACACCAAAATGTACTAGGAAAATTATTATATTTTAATCACATACTACATGAAAATCATTAATTAAAAATGACTTAAAATCACTCTCTCTTTAATATTGCTTTATAGATGGGGGAAATAAGTTTCACAGAAGTTCAGAAACCCAACCAAAGTTACAGAGTTGGTAATTGGCAAAACTGAAATTTGAATTCAGATCTGTATTACTCTGATTTCATAGCCAAAGCTCTTCACAATTTGACTATATGATTCATTTTTAATAAATTGACAAAGTATTTTCTACATGCATTTCTAGTGTCTTCATTATAAGCAAGATAAAATTATCCCAAATAGTCTTTGCTTTTCAAACTAAGTGCTCAAGAAATAAGTATACCTTCAACTCCTTGGACTAGCAATTAATTATGATATGACTTATGTCCATATCTAGATATATGATGCCATTATAAATGTATGTCCTAATGAGCAATTATAAACTGTAGCTTTTCAAATTAATTTCATTTTGCTCTTTAGGATGTGCTTACACCATTATTCATAAGATATATCACATATAAACATAAAGAACATTACTTATAAAAAATTTTATTTTAGTTGTAGATGGACACAATACCTTTTTTTTTACTTATTTATTTTTATGTGGTGCTGAGGATCAAACCCAGTGCCTCACACATGCTAGGCAAGTGCTCTACCACTGAGCTAAAACTCCAGCCCAACATTACTTTTTATTTTATTTTTAATTATCATATATTTTTTAATTCAGAAAGATACTCAGCAGTACCCATTAATGCCTCACTTAAATGACTAAAACCCTTGTCCAATTTCACCAGAAACATGTATTCACATTCACACCCCACAACACACACACATATACACAACCCTGTTTTCTCCAAATTGCTCTTATTACTGAAGCTAGATGATCTAACCATGACTATAAACTCAGTTCTACCCCAGTCCGATTCTGTATATTTGTACCTCAAGAATCCAATGGCAATTTAATCTTAATGTTAGTAATACTGAGCTTATATTACTATTATTTCCTCAGGAATAGTCACTTGGTGCTTCCATAAAGCCTAGTCTTCTCTGTCACCAAGCCAGTTGCTCCACTGCAGGGTTTTCAGTCATTACCATCTTGCTGAATTACAACTTAATACCTAATGCTTTAATTACTTTCCACATCCGTGTGTAGAGAGGCTTCCTGGAATATAAGCATTAAAACTTGGATGATTTCTTCCAGCAACAATTCTATGAATTAAATACACTAAACTAGGTTCTGTTACACAAGTTTTGATCTGAGTCACCTATGTAATTGACCTAGAATTATAATTAGGAGATCCCATGGGAAAATGGAAGGGACATGGGCCCTTATCCATAGGCTATCTCTGAATATTGCCTGCCATTTACTAGCAGTAAGATCATGGAAAACCACTACTTCATTTCTTCAACTCTCTTTTTCTTCATCTATAAAATGGGTATAATAGTAAAAACTGCCTTAATGGATTTCTGTGACTACTAAATGATAGTATTATAGTTTGGATATGAAGTGATTCCCAAAACTCATATGGAAGACAATGGAAGAATATATACAGGCAAAATTATTAGGTTATGAGAGCCTTAACCCAATCAGTGAATTAATCTCCTGACAGAGATTAACTGGGTGGTAATTGTTGTCATGTAGGGTGTGGCTGGAGCAGGTGAATCCCTGGGGGCTTGCATGCCTTTGGTGTTTATATTTTATCCTTGGTGAGCAAGACTCTCTCTACTTCCTGATTGTCATGTCCTGAGCTGCTTTCCTCTGTGATGCCCTTCTGCCATGATGTTCACCCTTATCTTGGACCCAAAGCAAAGGAGCCAGCTGTCTGTATACTGAGACTTCTGAAACCATGACCTTCAAATAAACTTGTCCTTATCTAAATTGCTCTTGTTGAGTCTTGGTCACAGTGGCAAAACAGCTCACTACATAGAGTATGCATCCAAAGTGTGAGTTTTTTTTTCTACAGTGAGTAGAAAAAATCTGTTTCTTTTTCCATATTCCTTTTTTTTCTCATCTGGATTACCCCACTGCTACTTATTTTCCATTTCTGACTCTCAGGAGAGCAAGAAAAATTAGAATGTAGTTTGAAAGAAAGGTATCTGACAGCTTGTAATTTGTGTTTTGGAGTAATTGCTATAAGTTATCCAATGTAAAACATATACATGTATAATTGTATACACACACATTTAAATTTGAAGCAAACACTTTATAAAAGCAATAATAGTCTATTGAACTTCATGCAAATATATCCAGCTGCTTTTGCCAGTACTGGTGATGAAAAAATAGCTACACTTTCACCTGTTCATTCTCATCATTTACCACACAGAGTTTGTGGGACAGCTGGCAGCACAGAGGACAGGAATTCTGCCTATATTTGTACAACAGAATAATGTAGCCTGGCCCATTCCGGGATAATGCCATGTTTTCATGAATCCCATTCTTTAATACACTGAATTAGATAGCCTGACCCCTAAAAATACCTGGTCTACTTTAATAGAACTACTTTTTAGATATTCTAAACTTAAAAAGTGTTCTAAAGGCATGGCTACATTTTAAGGGTGAATTAATGGATAGGATTTTTTGACAACACTTTCCCCAGAGATTAATATGACAATCTCCTCATCGACTGCTTATTAGCTTGATGGAAACAAACAAACAAAAACAAGAACAACAACAGAAAAACTTCCTTATGGCTCTATCTCCTGAATTCTTCTACAGAGTAAAAGAGAAAATACATTTTAAATGACATTTTGCCTGTACTTAACACGTCCTCAAAATTTCTTTGGAAAAATAATAACCTGACTCTGGCAAAAACAGCCACATTTTAAATGACCTCATAATTGATGTGGAAAAGTAAACATATCCTTGTATGGCCCTCACTTAATATTTCAATATAACTCTCAAAATCTTTGGACAGATGAGTAATATCTGGTGTTTTGACATGAAATAAGAGGCCAGGCCACTGGTAGTAAAAGGCCTTTATAGCTTGGCTGCTTTTACATCTGTGCTACTTTGTGGCAAATCCTCAACCTCCATTACCCATTTTCCCCTCCCCATTCAAATAAACAAAAGAAAAGGTATAAACTTTATTACTTCATTTTGAAAGCTCAGGGGTTAATTGAAGTTTCCCCATTCAAATAAACAAAAGAAAAAGGTATAAACTTTATTACTTCATTTTGAAAGCTCAAGGGTTAATTGAAGTAACTTGACAGCCTTTTGTCAAAAGGTATGTTTTGAAGTGATTCTAGTTTCATCTTTAAGTTTAAAATTTTAGTGCCTTCAAATATTCCCTAATGGGTAAAACTTTACTAATTAACTGGTTGATCTCTATCTCTAGAGGTATCTACTGGCTTGTTATAATTCTATTTCTGACAAATATGTGCCCTAGTTTGGAATAAAAATCTGAAATACAAAATTCCAAAAATCTCCCTTCTTTCCTGTCTTCCTATCTGTTTTTGACATATAATATTATCTCTTCCTCTATTCATGTATATCCTATCCATCCTTGAAATCACAAAGGTAACTTTTTAAACACATGAAATGGGTTGCAGCTATTTTAACCCACAATTTTAATTCCATCTTCCCAATTTCTGTTGTTTTTTTTATCTTATACCATGCAACTGATGGTCTGTGTTTATTCCTTTTTATGACATTATTTTGTTATTTTTCTGATGGCACTTTGTATCCTTAGAGAATTAATTATCCTTGAAGTCACTATGGATTATATAAAATATTTTGTTTGATTTGATTCACACTTAACATACTAGCCAATATATGTAACAGGCATTCAATAAATATGCAAAAGGAAAAGTTACATAATAAGATGAGATAATATCCATAAATTACCAATACCTACTATGGCTTTGGAAACTTCTTGGGTGTCATGGGCTTTGTTACTATTCTCAAACATATGGTCCTTATATTGTGTTGACCTTATGTAACCCAATTAAGATGACATATTTATACAGAGACATTTCTAGGTTAAAAACAAATCATTATTTCAATTGTTTGATAGGCATAAAATGGTTTCCTGGGGCTTCATTGTCATTACTCAGGCAAAACAATGCAACCTCTCATACATAATCTATTTATATAAATATGACTTACCAACTATTAGCAAGCATTAACTGGAATTGCATTTTTCCTTCTGATGTGGCAAGTTCTAAAAGGGTTTTAAAACTCTAAAGCAATTATATTCCTAATAATAAGTTTGCTTTCACGTGAGGCCAGGAACATAATAAACTGAAGCAAGAATAGAAACAAAATCCGGGGAATCAGGGATTTCTTAAAAGTGAACCATGCCAGGCAAGTGAACAGATTCCACTGGGAAACATGTTGGAAACATGCCACTTTCATCTTTCAATGAGATAAAAGCATTCAATAGTGTATATAGAGAGACAAGGCACCCTGGAAAGAAGATGTGGTCTTAGAGACCCAAAAGGTCATTTCCATCATGAGTTGTGTTGCTTCACAGCAGTGACCATTCCTCTGCACTAGTACCTTATACTTATGCATTATCCTCCCCACTTCCCTCTCTCAAACATCATATACCTATAAACTGAAACACATGGTATTTCAGTCTGTTATTTTTCCTTAAGAGAAAAAGAAGTGTACATCACTGTTGAACTATAGTGGTATATATTGTTTTTAAGAAAAAAGAAAGATAGTCTTCAAGAGAAATGTGCACGGCACAGATCTTAGATAAATTTAAGGAAATGGGGTAAGTTTATGGCTTCGTTCCACAATAACATTAGCAGTCTTCGATGAAGGAATGGCCATTGTAATTTCATAGCAATTAATCTGTAGATCAATGGCGGAAAATGAAAGCTGGAAAAGTATATTTGCTTCAAGTGGAAAAGGTGGAGTACATTTAGGCTGAACAAACAGAACGTACCTTATGTAAAAAAGTTATAAGGCACAATATGAGCCAATATACACAAATCTATGATATGTATTATGCCTTTGGTTCTTCTTCCTCCCCCAGAAGACATTTCCAGAACTATGATACAGGAAATACACATATTTATGTACACACAGACACATATATAGATACACCCACAGCTGATAAACTAGAAGGCAAGATGAAGGAAAGACTGCAAATATACTGAACAAAAAATAAATGTTAGAAAATTCTTAGAGGGGATTTTTATAGTTTTTTAAAAATTTTTATCTTCATATATTACAAAAGAGTTTGACCTCCAGAACCTCTATTCCCTACTGCATTAATATTATTCAAACCCCAAACTGGAAGTTTAAATTACAAGATTAGGCATAGTATGCCGCTCAAAGATTGTGTTGCCAAATTTGTTGAGGAGGCTTGATAATTACCCTTTATAACTAAATCCTCAGAAATAACTTTTAACAAATTGTACCACCATGACTTTTGTAAATTATTGAAATGCTTTGTCTTTTAAACTGGTCTATATGAGAGTTGGTATCTTTCAACTCTTGAAAATGTGTTTCCTGTCCATTTACTACTATGCAAAAAGCAGTCCCACATTTAGCTTTAAAGGACTGTCTCAGATTTATTCCCTCCCTCCTCCCTGCTCATTTTGTCCCTCCCTTGCCTAGCAACTGGTTACCCCAGTAATAGAATTATAAGTCTTCTAAGCAGTTGGTTCCTGGCTTCATTTGAGTTGCCAAGCCTCTCTAAGTCAGAAGGACGGTTTCTTTCTCCAGACACACTTGGCCTGTGTGGGTGTTCAGCTGGTTTTCTATATTGCCTCATGAGTAAATACTGACCATATTTCTCCATGGCTTGTACTGAAAATGTGTAAGTACAAAACAAAGTACAACTCTTTTTATTTTGGATGTAAAAGGAAATTTGATTTGGTTTATTGTTGTAACTAGGGAAAGGACTTGAGGGTTGAAAGGGAGGTGGGATGGGATCACAGGAAAAAGCTTAAAGGATATAAATTTAGGTACTAAGAGTACTGAATTTAAGAGTAGAGATTTTATACATTTTTCTAAATGTAATTTTGCAACAGGAGTAACATATTCTTGATCTAAATAGTGGAACTCGAACATGAGGAAATTCTTGCTCTAGGATGTGGTGTGGGTTAAATTAGGGATAATTTAACCAAAATTGTAATGAATATTTGATGCTTCATAAGGACAAGTTGGAGTGTTTGTGGGCATACCTAAGCTTCTTTGATTTCTGTGGAGAAAATAAAAAAGTGTTTTCCCTAAGAAGATTTTCCAGGGCACTCTTGCCAGAATCTGAATCCATTCACATTGTGTCATAGATCCTGTAAAGAATCAAAAGAGCTGGTATTTTCTGTCATATGCTCGCTAAGAAGCAATCTGAGTCATCTGTCTGCCTTGAGGAAGTGGAG
The DNA here is from genome assembly GCF_048772815.1 of Callospermophilus lateralis. Taxonomy (NCBI): domain Eukaryota; kingdom Metazoa; phylum Chordata; class Mammalia; order Rodentia; family Sciuridae; genus Callospermophilus; species Callospermophilus lateralis. The sequence continues at coordinate 102,819,609 of NC_135325.1, forward strand.
GATTGCAGCACAGCCACAAGGCATCCACAAAGGCCAATAATATAGCCCAGTGCTAAAGGGGTGTCCTTGGAAAAGGTCAATGGGCTAAAAAAGTATTTGACTCACTATATATTGTAGGTTATAGGGTACTCCCTTTTCACTGGTGTATTCCAGCAGTTGAGCCAATAGCATAGTTCAGATATTCTATGGTCACTGCATGAGCATTTATATTAACTTTTTAAAAAATAACTTTATTTATTTTTATGTGGTTCTGAGGATTGAACCCAGTGCCTCACATGTGCTAGGCAACTGCTTTACCAATGAGCCATAACCCCAGCCCCTTAGATTAACTTTCTTTTTTTTTCTTTTAATTTTTGTTTTTGCAAGCTTTGGAGGGTATGGCCCTTCTGTTGCAGTGGTAGCTGTCAACAAAAATGGGAACAAGGATCTGAGTCCTGATGACCCCCTCCAGTGTCTGAATTCCATGCAGAAGAATGATGAGGATGGTGCTGAGAACTGGGGCCGCCCTCGCATCCCACTACGACCACCCTTGAATATGCTGACAGATCTGGCCGGAGACCAGCTGAAGGGCCCTGATGAGAGAACAGGATCCAGCATTCCTGATCTTTCAAGAGCTGTCAGACAACCCTGTGGGTTACCACCTGCTGTTGTAGAAGAGTCCCTAGCAACAGAGGGAGTAAATAGCTCTGAGGGCCTGTCATGCTGGAGGCTGAAGGGACATGATTCTATTAATGTATCCCAGAAAGTCTCTGGCAGCTCTCCAGCACTGATGGTAGGGGGCACAAGGGTCAGCAGTGTGACTAGTGAGAGAGGTGGCAATACTGCAAAATCAGTCCCAACTTTGCCACGCAGCCAAGGGTTCTTTCCACTTAGGGGACCACAAGTAAGAAGTCCTTCATTTGTTCCCACACTTAGATCAGGGATAATGATGGAAGTACCATTGGGTAATACTAGAATGGCCTGCAATAATGGAAGGTTGGCTCATGTTTCTTTCCCATCTGCGAGCCCAAGACACCCAAGGCCTATGCCTATGTCTTCAAGTGTTCCAGGTTTACCTTGCTCTACTGCTCATTGCTTCATACCCGCCCCACCTCCAAGTTTCAATCCATTTTTCATTAAGCCTATTGCTTTTGCGCCTCCCCCAGTATTTGGTCCTCCTCTGTCACCATATTTTGCTCATTTGCATTCTGGAAGAATGCCTTTTCCTGCATCTTTAAACAAAGAGCTCAAGTGATAATAAAAATGGAAAGAAGAAAGTCAGAGGTTTGGGAAATAGCTTTAATTCACTTGATTACATGTTAATATTTGAAAATCTTTACCCTCCAAAATCTGTTTCACACTAGTGTGCCTTACAAAACTGGATGCTTAATAAAGATTTTAAAGTTTAAAACATTGTAAATTTTTTAAAATGTCTGTCTGGGAGCCTAAACCTTGGATTTTTTTCCTATTTTTAAAGCAATTGAAACAGAAGTATGCCAGTGTTTTCTAAATGACTTAGATAAATCCATGTCACTGTTTACTACCAACTGTTGCTGCAGGGTGGCTGTGGAGAGAGCACCTGGGCCTTGCTAGCCCATGTCTAGGGTGGGGAATATTTATACACCTAAGATTAGGAGTATTATTTGAAGCTTGATGAATACATTAAGATCCATAAAGGCAGCTAAGTGTCCAGATAATAAAGAAAAATGTACAAAATAATAAGAGAAGATGAGACTAAGGTCAGAGTACCATAGCCAATATTTTACTGTTAGAGGCAGAAGCAAGCTGAACTAGCAAGGATTAAGAAAGGAAGGAAAGATGAGTGTGTTAGTTTTTCATTGGTGTGATCAAAATTCCTGACAGGAACAACTTATAAGTGGAAAAGTTTATTTTGGGCTCGTGGTTTCAGAGGTTCAGTTCTTGTTGGCTGATTCTATTGCTGTGAGTCTGAGATGAGAGAAAGCATCATGGTGGAAGGATATGGTGAACTGAAGCTGCTCAGTTCATGGTAGTCTGGAAGGAGATAGAGAGAGCAAGGAGCCAGGAACAAAAGAATCCTGAAGGGCACACCCTCAGTGACATACTTCCTCCATCCATGCCCCACTTGCCTATACTTTTAGCCCAGTAATTTATTTAAATTATCAGATGAATTAATCCACTGATGTGGTTATAGCTCTTAAAATATAAATATTTCATCACCAAACATTTCTGCATTGTCTATCACATATATAAACTATAACATTCCACCCATGGCCCCCTAAAACTCATGCCCACTTCATAATGAAAAGATACATTTAGTCCATCTCCAAGAATCACCTTGGTCTCCACAATTCCAACACTGCCCAAAAATTCAAGTTCAGTGTTGCCTCTGAGACTCAAAGTAAAATCTTAGCTATAAGCCCCTGTAAAAAATCAAACCAAATTACAAGTATCCAATATACAGATACATAGAGTAATCATTTGCATCACAAAAAGTGAGGCAAACAGAGATATAAAGTAGGGATGGGACCAAAACAAGACCAAATCCCAGCTTGGCAAACAAGTCCTGTAGCTCCATGTGCAGAATCTCCGGCACGTGAGGTTGAGATGTGACCTCCAAAGGGCTTGGGCTTACAGACAATGTGGCCTCCCTCAGTCTGGATCTGCTCACTTCCTACAGGTTTCCCAGGTATATTTTCTAAGTTACTGTCATCTCTTAATCCTGGAGGTCTTGTTCATACATTGCCCTTTCCAGGCTGTCCATAGGGATTCTGATAATGTCATACTTTGCTGGCCTCCCAGGCCTTCCTTAGAAATCTTGTTGGGAGCCTTTGTGATGTCTAACTCCAAATTCTGAATTCCTGTAGAACCAGCACCAGTGCCATGCCAAAGTCTATTGCGAACTTAAGCAGTAGCTGGACCTCCTTGGACCAGGTAGTGCCCATTGACTATCTGGTCACACATTGAAACAAATCATAAGGAAACAACTTCCTAGGTACCCCTGTGGGGGGAAGGTATCACCATTATCTCTTTTCAAGTGACTTTTTCATTTTAACACCATCAAACCTGCCATGAGTATAGTTATACTGATTTCTGAGATGCATTCAAAGAACGTTTCAAATTTTTTTTTCTGTGAAAAACATTTAGCTTCCTTAGTGGGGGTAATCACCTCAGCAAACATAAATTTCTGGCCCTGATTTTACAGTGGTTCTTCTCTGGTGAAACTGCAACCTTTTTATATGTTTTTGCTAAGCTCTCTGCTCCTCATTCTCATAATAAGCCTGGTTAAAAGCAGCCAGCGATGCTCATCCCACTGCCTAAATGTACCACCTGAATGCCTTGAAGTTTTCACTGCAAAATTAGCTAGTCCATCATTTTTAAATTCAGCCCTTAATTAAGTCTCAGGACATGGACAAAATGTAGACAAATTATTTGCTGTAATGTAACATGTGTGACCTCTAGTTCAATTCCCAATGGATTTCTCCTTCCCCTCTGATACTTCATGAGCACAAACTTTATTGTCCTCAGCCTTATTTTCATTCTGGCCTTCTGAACAAACACCAGAATAACCCATTAAGTTCTTCTCAAAACATTCTAAGGCTTCTCCATGCTGTGTTTCAAAACATTTCCAAAAATCCTCCTGGAAACTAGTTCCAAAAGTGTTTGAACAACATGGACAAATTTGTCCCAGCAATGACCCCACTTCTAAGTACCAATTCCATTATTAGTCAGGTTAACATGGCTGTGATCAAAATACCTGAAAAGAACAAGTTTAGGGAGAAAAAGTTTATTTGGGGCTCAATACCAGAGATTCAACCCATGGATGGCCAACTCCGTAGCTCTTGGATCTAAGTGAGGCAGAACATCATGGTGGAAGGGCATGGTGGAGGAAAGTTGCTCACCCTATTCTAACCAGAATACACACAGAGAGAGAGGAGACAGGAGGACAAGGCACAATCTAGAAGGGCATGCCCCCAGGGACCCACCCCCCAGCCATACCCCTCCTGCTTATAGTTTTCATCCAGTTATTCATTCAAATTATTAATCTATCACATGGATTAATTCACTGATCAGATTACATCTCTCATAATCAAATCCTTTTACCTCTGAACATTCCTGCATTGCGTAACATGAGGTTCTCAGGGAACACTTTATATCCAAATTAGAACAATGGGAAAGTCTTAGACCACTATTTCAATATGAAATAGTGTTTGCAATCTCAAATTTTCACTTTTACCAAGTTAATAGAATATATAGGGTCAGCTTAATTACAGCCTAGAGAGAAAGTGGGAAATGTTAGATAGATCCTTTCAACAATTTTGTGAACAATGGTCTATTATTTTATGCTGAAAACTTTTAATTGCAAACTAAAATATTTTGTTAATGTGGAATTACTTTCCCAGCTACTGCTGTTTGTAATACTCATAATTTGCTATAGAATGCCATTACAATGACAGATCTGAGAGATTATTAAAAGACCCAAATGGTAACATTCAAGTGACAAAAATATAGGCACAACATGCAGAATGGAAAGTTGTCTCTTTTGACTACTGTATAATTTAATTCAGAATATAAATGTGCCTGAAACATACCACAACTGTAATGAATATCCAGCAAATCAGAAATATCTCCAGAAGAAGTTTCTTTTTTAAAAAAATATTGGGTTTTTTTTTTAGTTGTAGGTGAACACAACCCTTTTATTTATTTATTTACATGTGGTGCTGAGAATTGAACCCAGTGCCTCACACATCCTAGGCAAGTGCTCTACCACTAAGCCACAAACCCAGCCCCCCAGAAGATGGTTCTTAAATGAACATTTTTCGTGTCTAGTGTTGATGGTGTAGGCAATGTAATAGCTAGAATCTGACAAAAGATGCAGATCCAAAAGACACCTACCTTATTAAGAAAATCATTAATGGATATTTAGTGCCTATAACGGGTTCTTTGCTAGTATGAAAAGAAGGATACATGGATTTCTAAAGTTTTTTTTTTCCATTTGTGTCATAATTGGTCATTCTAGATGCACAGGTGGTGGTGTAAGACTTAGCAGGAATATCTGAATAGAGCTTGATAGAGTTTCTCTCACTCTGTGTATATCCTGAAGCTGGCAGGATTCCATCAATTCACTGCGGTGAGTTGAGAAGGAGTATTCAGTAAATCATTTGACAGCAGCTCACTATGAGGTAGCTTAGTCCCAGTGTACCAAATACTTACTGAATTTTCAGCCTTAATGAACAGAGGAGTTGGGCATCCTTATAGTCATCAAAACTATCGTTTGAGCCAGATGTTAAAAGATATTTTGACAAGAAATCAAAATGTTCTGTCAATGGCAGTGCTGCATCTCCAAAGAGTTGCCAAAAGGTGTGGTGACAGCAGGACACAATCCTTTCCTTCTTAAAGGAAGTAGCTCAGATAAACTCTCAAGAAGACCACTTACAATTACAGCAATCCATGGCAAATTCACTATAAAAGAAAGTGCCACAAACACAATCTCCTTTTCAACCTTCTGTTTTCCTTCCTAACACCCTGTGTATGTTAATTATTTTCTATGTCATTGCTAAGCAGTGAACACCTATAGTAAGCAAAAAAGATATCTATTAGTAAATTGAGTCATTGAAGTTTTATTTTTAACTCTGTTAGAGGGTATATATATTGTTTTCTTTAGTTTATTTAGATCTTCAAGTCTATGTAATAGGTTTCAATGAATTCAAGCATTAAATAAGCTTAGGGTTCTGTGGTCTAATGCAAGTGAAATGCAATTTTTTTTCATTCATGGTTTCTATATGTAAAACTGTATTACTTTGCTATCACACATGCCAGTGTCCTCAATGACAAGAATTCACCTATTTTAAGCAAATGATTCACCTTAAATTACTATTTTTAAATTATTCTAGTGCAACTCGAACCAATATTAATCCTATACCAGGACATCTATTTTAGAAAGTTCTCATTTATTCAAACCTTCTGAATATATATGCTTTATTTTTATTCTCTGTGGTTTAAATAGCTCCTTTATGCAAAAGGAAAGATAAACACCAACAAAGTATCTATTTCTTCTAATAATAATGTGTATGTCTTAACTATGTCATGTTCTAAGTTATAATCATCATCACAAGAAAATTTATGTCATACTGTTTTTTATTTATTGTTCTCATATTCTTTGTCACAAGGCTAGGATATCAAATTTCAACATCCTGTATATTCTATAGAAAATAATAATAAATGGTACAACTTAGACTTTTTTGTTGTTGTTCTCAGGTATAATTCATTAGCCATTTCTATTTCCATTGTTTACAACTTCTGTATCTTGGGAAGAAAAGAGATATATGCATTCAATCATAAAGTGAAAAACTGAAAATATTAAAATTTAAAGTTATTAAATGTTCAAAGATTATTTTCTTTCATAAACTAGAATGACATTAAAAGCACACCTTGTTCTTCTGATGCACTTACAACAAAAATATGAAACGGAATCAAATAATTTATTTTCCCTGGATATTAGGGTTGTGATCATAGTACTACTTTTATCTACCAGAGGACAAGAGATTTATTGTGTGGCTGTTATTAAATTAATTATGTAACACATATATAAAGGAGGGGAAAGATACAATTCTATATCTTACATATAGAATTGTGCTATAACAATGGTTTTGCAATATCAATTGTTACTAGGAGTTGTTGATTCTTAAACTCTACTTACAAATCTATGTAGAATGATCCTATTTCAGATCAATGGGCTAAAGCCCAAAACAAAAGACATCTTAAATAGGTAAAAAAACAAAAAACTATACTATGTCATAGGCTAATCCCATAGCTCTCATAACATTTTATGTGTCTTCATTATAATGAGGCAGATTGAGTAAGAGTCCCACAGAAAGAGAAATTGATAAGACTAAATTAAAGAACCTATATATCTTCTGTGGTGATATATTTTTTCTCCTTATAACAACCCTAATATACAGCCTTTATGAAATTAAGTCTAGATCTGAGACATCGGATAAATTGTAATTTAGCATATAATCATTTTTATTGATTCATCTGATATATAAAAGCATAATATTATGTATGTAAATTAGGTGCCATGTGATGTTTTGGTACTTGTATACATTGTACAATATTTAAATATGTTAAAACAAACCTACTTCATCTTTCATTTATTGATGGAATACATTCAAAATCCTTCCTTGCAGCTTTTTTGAGACTTAAAGTACATAATTATTATCTATGGTCACCCAATTGTGCAATATCACATCAAAACTTCTTTTCCTTTTTGTCCCTCAGTACACATAGATCAACCTTCCCTCATTCTTTCACCCATTCTAGACTCCCCAGTCTCTAGTAGCCATCTTTCCACTTTTTTTTCTTTTTTTAATTTGTTTTAATTAGTTACACATGACAGTACAATGATCTTGACATATCATACATTTGAATCAGATGGGATATAATTTCTCATTTTTCTGAGTGTACAGGTTGCAGAATCACATTGGTCATGCAGTCATGTATATACCCACAGCAATACTAGTGTCTATTTTATTCTGCTGCCCTTCCTATCCCCCCTTCCCTTCCCCTCCCCTCCCATCACTTCTCTCTACCCAATCCAATGTGACCCACTTCTTCTTTTTTTTATTTTCCCCTCACATCATCATACCTGTATTCTGTAACACAATTCACAATAGCTAGACTATGGAGCCAACCTAGATGCCCTTCAATGGATGAATGGATAAAAAAAAAAATGTGGCATATATACACAATGGAATATTACTCAGCACTAAAACATAGCAAGATCATGGCATTTGCAGGGAAATGGATGGCATTAGAGCAGATTATGCTAAGTGAAATAAGCCAATCCCTAAAAAACAAATGCCGAATGTTTATAAGGGAGGTGACTCAAGATGGGGTAGGGAGGAAGAGCATGAGAAGAAAATTACCTCTATATAGGGAAGAGGTGGGAGGGAAAGAGAGGGAGAATGGGAATTGCATGGAAGAGGGAAGGAGACCATTTTTCCACTTTTAACTTCTATGAGATCAACTTGTTTACATTTCACATATAAATACAATCATGCTATATTTTTCTTTCATTGCCTGGATTAATTCAGGCCATAATGATCTCCGTTTCTGTCCATGTTATCACAAAGACAAGATTTCCTTCTTTGTATGGCAGAATAGTATTCCACTGTTACAGGTATCAAATTTTCTTTTTTTTTAAGAGAGAGAGAGAGAGAGAGAGAGAGAGAGAGAGAGAGAGAGAGAGAGAGAGAATTTTAATATTTATTTTTTAGTTTTCAGCGGACACAACATCTTTGTTTGTATGTGGTGCTGAGGATCGAACCCTGGCCGCACGCATGCCAGGCGAGCGTGTTACCGCTGAAGCCACATCCCCATCCCTCAAATTTTCTTTATTCACTTATTAGCTAAGAGATATTCAAGCTGTTTCCATTTCTTTTCTTTTTTTTTTTTTTTTTTTTTTTTACCTCTTGTGATTATTATTGCAATGAACACGGGAGTACAGATGTCTTCTCAATGTGCTATAGCCAGTACAGGGATTGCTAGATTATATACTAGTTCTTATTTTTTAATTTATTGAAAAACCTTCATACTGTTTTCTATAATGGATGTACTAATTTTTATTTCCACCAACAGCGTGTAAGGATTCCCTTTTCTCTATATACTTTCTAGCACTTGTTTTTGTTTTCTTGAGACTTTTTGATAATAGTTATGCTTCCTACTGAGGTGAGGTGATATCTCAGTATGGTTTTATTTTCATTTCCCTGATGATTAGTGAGACTCAACATTTTTTTTCATATATCTATTGGTCAGTTGTATTTCCTTTTTTTGGGGGGGTGATGGTGGCAGGGATTAAATCCAGGGGTGTTTAATCACTGAGCCACATTCACAGCCCCCTTTTTATGTTTTATTTTGAAACAGGTTCTCACTAAGTTGCTTAAAGACTCACCAAGTTGCTGAGGCTGCTTTGAACTTCTGATTCTCCTGTCTCAGCCTCCCAAGCTGCTGAGATTATAGACATGTGACACAGTGCCTGACTATATATCCTCTTTTGAGAAATGTCTATTTAGATCTACTACCCATTTTTAATTGGTTTATTTTTCTTTTTGATATTGAGTTTTTGGGGTTCTTATATATTCAGAATATTATTCCCTTGTCAGTTTTATATTTTGTATATATTTTCTCTTACTCTGAGGTTGTTCTTGATTTTTTATTTGCTGTGGAAAAAAGTAGTTAGTTTACATAACCCTATTTGTCTATTTTTATGTTTATTCTTCATGCTTTTAGAGCCTTCTCCAAAAAGTTCTTGCCAACTCCAAAATTCTCAAGTGTTTCTTCTATGTTTTTCTCTTGTACATCATTGTTTCATTTAAACTTTCTTTAAAAAATATTTTTTAGTTGCTGATAGATCTTTATTTTCTTAATACATGGTGCTGAGAATTGAACCCAGTGCCTCACACAAACCAGGCATGTGCGCTACCACTGAGCCACAGCCCCAGCCCCTCATTTAAACTTTTTAATGTTACTGGGGATACCAAGGGCATCTTTACACTGAGCTATAGTCCCAGCCCTTTATTATTATTATTTTTTGAGACAGGTTCTTGTTAAATTGCTTAAGACCCCACTAAATTGCTGAGGCTAGCCTCGAACTTGTGATCCTCCTGCCTAATCCTTCTGATTTGATGGGATTACAGGTGTGTGCCACTGCACCAAGCTCTAATTCATTTTTTCTTAAATATTGAGAGGGTGCTAGTATTGCTAAACGTTGATTAGATACATATACTTTTTCTCCTGGCTTTGTGGACTCAACTGATGCTCAGGAAATCTTTCTCAGTATCTCCATGTCTCAAAGAAACTCACTGAAGAACTTATTTTCATAAAAATGAATTCACTATTGCTTAATATTCTATGGAGGTAAACTGACTATTTCTCAAATCCCAAATGTTTTCCCCAAGTAAAACAACGTAGAGGCAACATATTCATTCATCCCACCATAAAGGACTTTGTACATATAATGGTATTCAATCATATAATATGCTGGAAATATACCTATATAACTGATTTCATCCAACATTCTGATTTTAAAGGCTATAACTCAGAGGCAAGGCAACATCAGGAATATGGGGGTTGATGGATGGTGTTTGTGCATGTGCAAAAGAGAAAAACAGATGGAGAAAGACAGAAGATTAAAAATAGAAAGAGGCAGGGACACTGTCAGTTGAGAAGAGATGAAATGCTTCAGAACAGGAAACAGCTGCAAATTGGAAGTACTGTGAGAAAAATAATAAATTTTGATATGTGAGAATATAATCCAGAAAAGATAGAGTGGGGCAGTTTGAAAAAATGGACATGGATTAAGTGTTTCATGACAGAAAAGGCTATGTATAGGAGCCACAAATTTGAGGGACTGAAGATGAGGTGATAAGAGAAACATTACCCAGCCTTCCTAAAAATGAATCTATCTCTGCTACTTCATTCCTTCCTATAAATATCATCTCTCCTGAGATAGCATCCTATCTCATATTTCCTATGTGAAATGGGAAGCACTTTCGGGTTTAGGTTTCATTAATCCCCTAAATTGGCCTTGAGGAGCAAACACATCATCGTCAAAGTTAACTTCATTAGTGAGATGAGTATACAATGAATTACACTCAAATAAAAACATTTTATCTTCAAATTTTCAAAACATAAGACATTCAAATATTTTTATAATCTTAACTTTCATCTCCCCCCCAGTGAAGTACATTGATCATTTTAACATTTTATCTTTTACCCCTCCCACTAAATCATAACTTTCTGAGGCAGAATTGCTGCTTGTATTTGAGTGCAATTCATCCAGAAACTAAGTGCTATACTCTTTTGTTTTGGTTGAACATTTACATTTCTTTTATGTACAAAAATCCCATATATTGCATAACCTTTTGGTACTCAATAGATAATTAACAATGTACTCTAAAAATTAGGTAGAAGATGTTTAATGCACTAAATAAAAGAACATTTTTTTAAAAAATTCTTTTATTAGTTAACAGTCACATTTGAAGAAAAATAGCCAAGCACAAATTAAAGTTTCATAGGTAGGGCTGGGGATACAGTGCAGTTGGTAAAGTGCTTGCCTCACCTGCACAGGGCCCTGGGTTCAATCCTCAGCACCACAATAAATAAATAAATAAATAAATAAATAAATAAATAAATAAATAAATAAATAAAAACAAAGTTTCATAGTTAAAAAATATTCCTATGAAATATTCTAAAGATTACCAGTAAAATCATGGATAAATCCATACATACAGAATAAAACTGTTTAAATTTATTACTCAGTTATAAAAAAATGATGACTTTTTGACTTTTGCAAATAAGTGTATGGATCTGGAGACTATTATACTAAGCAAAATAAGCCAATTCTAAAAACCCAAAAATTGAATGTTATTTCTGATTAGTGGATGCTAATCCACAAGAAGTGGGGAGAGAAAAATAGTTCAGTGGATTACACAAAGAGAATGACGGAAAGGGAGGGGGGATAGAAATAGGAAAGACAGTAGAATGAATCAGAAATAACTTTCTTATGTTTGTACATGACCAGTGTAACTCCACATCATGTCCAACCACAAGACTGGATTCTAATTAGAGTTGGGTACATTCTGTGGGGTACAAAGCACAGAGAAACAGTTTTATAAGAAGACAGCTTTCATTTCTGTTTCTCAGAAATGGGTCATGCAACAGTTTTTTTTTTTGTTGTTGTTGTTGTTTGTTTTTCTAGTAGGCAGCAAAATGGAGTCTTCGGCCTGTCTACGACAGTTCTTGCTTTATAATTGTCTTATCTCACTTATCAAAATCTTATATCTGTACTCAATATTTTTTACTAATCTATAACCTATAACTCATACTCTTGCTGATTTTATTGATTAGTTTACACCACAACATCATCTATCAAAATGGCAAAGATTTTCTATGAAATTATATTAATTGTCAGAGAGTATTTGGGGGTATAACAAAATAGAACACTTATTGAGAGTAAGTTGCATTTTAAACAAAGGCCTTAAAATAATGGTGATATTGGACATACCAATTGTTGGAGTTTAGCCTTGGGAAACCATCATGAATTTGATGAAATGTTTAACTACAACATGCCAATCTTAGCTTACAATATGCTCATTATAAGAGCAAAAACTGAGAACTAAACTAAATGCTTCAAAACAGACAATTGTCTAGTTAAAATTGTGGCACAAGAGAATGATAGAATACACAATGCCACCATCAGAATAATAGCAAACACCTACAATCTTAAAAATGAAAACATTTTTTAAAATATTTTTTTTAGTTATAGTTGGGCACAATGCCTTTATTTTTACTTGTTCATTTTTATATGTTGCCGAGGACCAAACCCAGAACCTCCTACATGCTAGGTGAGCGCTCTACCACTGAACCACAACCCCATCCCCCAACATGAAAACATTTTTACATACATTAAATTAAGAAAAATGTTTTAAAAGAGTATGGCAATATAAGCCAGGTTTTTTTGGCTTATTTATTTTTAAAAATTTATAGTAACTATTTTTACTTTCATAATTAAAACTAAGAGTTATAATAAAAAGGATATTTTATATGATTTCTGTTTTAATGAGTTTTTTTGCTTATATGACCAAAAGACCAGATAAGAATAATTAAGAGCTTATTCCATGGCTCATAGTTTCAGAGATCTTTGTCCATAGATGGCTAACTGCATTCCTCAGGGTCTGAGGCAAGGCAGAACATCATGGAGGAAGGCTGTGGCAGAGGAAAGCAGCAGGGGGATGGCTACTGAACAAGAACAAAATATATACCTCAAAGTCAAGCCCCCAGGGACCCACTTCCTCTAGTCATATCCTACCTGCCCTCAGTTAACATCAAGTTAATCCTATGAGGGGATTAATTTACTGATTAGGTTAAAACTTTCATAACCCAATCATTTCACCTCTAAACTTTCTTGCATTTTCTCACACATGAGCTTTGGGGAATACCTCATATCTAAACTGTGCAATTTCTAAGGTTTTATTCAGGTATACAATTCAATGATGTGAAATAGAAGCTATTACGTGACATAACAGGAAAACAATGCTATAGATATTTTATCTCATAGTTATAAATAAATTAATACCTAGAGAGTGAAAATGAATGAAAAAAATCAAGTATGTTTGGAGTAGTTAGGAGAAGTTTACTATAAGGAGCTTAAGCAAGATAAACTCAGGAGCAACATGCCACTGAAGCATTTTGTTTCTTGATTTTGACAAAATGAGGACCTATGTTAGTGATGGTAATTAAGACTTGATGTTTGGATATGCACTTCTTTTCACACCACAAAGTATCAGTGGTTTAGGACTGGCCAGGACAGGTCAAATTCAAATGGGTCAGTTGAAATAGCATGATACAATTTCCTTTGAAAATCTTTCCCTGTACCATTGCTTTTTATCTTCAAAGTTCTCACTTTCCATTGAAGTATAATGATGCTATTTTTAATACTTGCAGCCTAGAACATTACATGTTAACTGTAGTCAGAAAAATGTCAGAAGCATGTAGATGAATCATGTTTCTGATCTAGTTAGGAACAGAGATGCTACAATTATCACAATATGTGACTCAATATCTTTCCCCCTTTACACCATTTCTTGTTGAATGTAACCAATTTAAAAATAACAGGTTGAGACAAAGATAACTTAAGTAGTTTAAAACTACATATAACCTAACCTGAACAGCATAACTGTGAGAATCAATTATTTTCTATAACTCATTATGATATCTACACTACTCTTAAGGGCAGACCCATAAACCACGGGGTTTGTACAGTAAGTGCTGTATGCAGGGGTACCTCACCAAAGATGTACAAATTACGATTAAAATTCTGTGTATAATATGCTTACCCCACAAGTATATCTGAGAAAATGCAACTTTTTCTAATTTGTCCACAGAAGCAGCAAATACTGGTTTTGGCCCAGGTTAATAACCAATGAGTCCAAACACCTCCATATCCGATAAGACTGGATAATCATTAAAAAGTATGGTCCTAAAGAAACTACACTTTCAATGTTGTCTGAATTAGAAAATAATTGCCATTCAATATATTCAGCAAATGATCAAAGACCAGCCTGTTGTCAACAGTAAATTACCTGCTAGAAAGCTGCCATTAGACTGGAAAACAGATTCATATGAAAAAGTAAATTAAAAATTAGATTGACAAGAGGCAGTTGCTTTAATAGTATTTCTACAAAGAAAAAAAGTCCCAAGAAACATCTCTCCTGCACCTGTAAAATGATCATTTTTAATGAGAAAAATATAGAAATATAGTTAGACCCCCCAAACCTAAGCACCAGGGTAGCATTTCAAATATTTTTTAGAATGTTGTTACTATGACTTATACTATTAAAATATTAAAAGTAACAACACTGAAATTCACAATAAACATTTAATATAATAAGCCCACAGATATAAACTAATTATGGAGCTGTATGAAATCCACCCTTTAAAGTAAGTTGAATATCAAGCATAAATATATTAATGAGGCACTTTACATGAGCAAAATAATTTTGCTTCCTGAATACATTTAATATGTTGTAGATTTTTTTCTGTATTTATTTTCTCTCCTTTTTTAAGCACCAGAGTCCTTTAATGGAAATTCATCATACAAGTCAGCTGTATTCACATTTCTAGTGAAGAAGCTTATTTAACAATTTCTTAGAAGATGTCTCTTGGGTTTAGCTGTAGTCAGGAAATGATGTATAATTAGCACTTTTATGTGACATTAACAAACAATCTTGTTAGTTCATTACTTTTTAATATTTGCAACAGTCTTCAAAAGCAGATTAAGAGCAACTGCAATTTCCATATGCAAGATTTGGTAACTATAAAGCTCAGAAAATGTTCATTTTAATCAAAACCATGCTATAATACTGCATTTTCATTTTATTTTCTCCCCACATTGCTTTGTAATATACTCAGAAACTTAATAGAGATTTTTGTCAAATTTTGATTGGAATAAATGAAGCCACATTTTAGTTTGGCCTATTTGGTTCACTAATTAAATGGACCAAAAATTAATGAATATCGCTTTGTCATGGATCTACCTGGTAAATAAATATTCACAATTTCTTCTATTTTTGAAGATAATGGAAGAGTTGTAGATTTAAAAAAATCTGTGAAAGTTAACATCAATTCAGGATTCCTGACTTTGAGAAAACTATAGTGAAAGATGATGGTTAGAATTCTAGGAAAGAACTGCATAAACAATAGTTATTAAATTCACACAATATCTAGATGTTTTCCTAGTCAAAGCTACTCAGATGCTACTTGAGTTGTATTTTCTACAGATACTTGCTCCATATTTCAGGAATTTTCAGTTTGTTTTAGGCATATTGTATAAATTTGGTTGCACACATGTGTGAATTTGTAAATACAAGTGGGGATAGTCTTGTGAAAAGAAAAAGAGTAACACAAAGTAAGGTAGGAAAGGTACAGAGGAACAGAGTATAAACTACCTGTGACAATTCAGAGTTTGGATTTCATCCTGATTGCAATTTCAAAAGCACAGTTGGAGAAACAACCCTGACATATTTGATTATTTAGGCCCAGGCATGGGTGATGTCTCTATACATATATGATGATGTCATATAATGGTATCAGCTCCAATAAACATAAACAGCCCACAATAACTTTACCACACAATGCTGTCCTAAAGGCTATTTCCTGTACCTAGATATTCTCTACCATTAAACAGAAACTAATTGTATTTGATACACAAAATCAAATACTTATATCCTTAAAATTAGATACACTTGTACATTCTTTACACCTCTACAAATACTAAGAACAAATGCTCATTTGATACATTTAATTATTTCCTTCTGAAATAAAACACTAAAAACATAAAATAAAAACTATATACTAAAATCCATGGTAACTCTTTAGACTCAGAATTGAGCATCCTTAGTGTTTACACAGTTATATCCATCCATTCCACCTCCACTAGATTGCTTGGCTACCAACTCACTGTCTTGACTTCATTAATAATTTGTAAACTTAAAAAACATTTAATTTCAACATAATAAAATGCTAAGTTTTTTCTTCTTCTACTTCGGGTACTTGATTCTTTGAAATTAGACACAGAGGTGACCTAATAGTTATCTCATTAAAGTTCCCTTTGTTGATTCAAGCCCTTTATTAAAATATCTGCCTCTTGAAAATATTTACTTCAAGACAGTAAAACATACTGTTATCCTGTGTCAAGTTAAGGCATAAAATTTTAAATATTTTTTAAATCATTGATAAAAAGAAATACAGAGTTGGTTCAAAGCAGAGTCCCAAAGCATTCCACTAGAGACTTTTCTCAATTAATCAGTATTGAAAGTATCTGGCCATTTAGTCAGCAATGAATGTAATCCGTTGTATAATAAGCTATTTTCTTCAGAAGTGTGTCATGAAATATTTTGTTCAAAGACATTTAGTATTCATACTATGAATATGACATTTCCCCTTTAAATAGATCACATTTATATTCTCACTGAGAATAATGATTAATAACATCTAGAGGGGAAGCACAAGATTTCATTTTTCTATAATTATCTCCTTAAGCTATGTACTTACCTGCATAATCTAGAGGAAAGGAAAGTGCATATATTGGAAGTGCAAAATTAATTGACAAGTTCTTATCCGAGCAGTGAATAGGCATAAACATAGAATGTTAGGTACTTAGAAACACATTTGTCCAGATAAATTCTGTTGTATTTGAAGAATGGGTTGTTCACACAGATCAAGAATTCAGGCTTTCTAACTCACATTCTTGGACCCCTTTACGTCAGAATGACTACAGACAAAAGAAATGGTAAGGGATCCTATGATAACAACACAGACAACTGTCACCAATTACTGAATTAGATGCTACAGAAGATTGTGGCTTTCAATTTAAATGTTTCTAATCTTTTTATGAGCCACACAATCATTGTTTTCTATGTTTAATTAGGACATATGATTTCCTGAATATATTAAAGATCCATTGTAATTTCCTATAAATGCTACCTACCTCCACATTGTCCAAAGGGTTATGGCAGAGCCCATGATCATTGTCACTCTAGGATTGTGAGTTTCTTATAATCAATCAGTAGCTCATCAATTCATCTCAGAATTTCAGAAACTGTTGATTAAATCGTCCTGAAGGACAAAAGTGGCAATTTCTTATAGATTAACACAAAAGGTTTTTTAAAATATTATATCTTCTGCCATGTGACCAGCACGCTAGCTTCATACTAGAGGTTCTAAGCATAGAAGTTAACTAGTGAGATCAAAATAAACACATATAAACTGAATTTACCTTTTTTAAAAATATTTATTTTTCAGTTTTTGGTGGTCACAACATCTTCATTTTACTTTATGTGGTGCTGAGGATCCAACCCAGCGCCCCACGCATGCCAGGCGAGCAGGGTACCACTTGAGCCACATCCCCAGCCCAATTAATCTTTTTCTTTGACCAGGTCTGAGACGGCTCCCCCTCTGGCTCCTGCCTCAAGCCACCCTGTGGGGTAGCGAGGTTTACACAAGAGACTAGCAGGAGAGAGAGAGGCAGAGCTCGCCAGAGAGTGGCCTTTTATTGGGGAACAAGAAATTCAGGGGAAAATTCCATCCAGTGAAGGTCGAGGGGTACAGCATTCCAAGGTCAGTATCAGTGATTGGTCTCAGGGTCAATGGTCAGTCACACCCCCACACAGATGGGCTCTCACATCTAAAAAGGGTGGGGATTAGTTCTGACACAGCTTGGCCAGAATGCCTCACACCCAGTCAGGGAGGTGCCCAATCACATGCGAGAATGGCTTCCCACAATATCTTTCTTTCTTAAATGAGATATAATAATTCTTATGGCATAACATTTATCTTCTAACCTGTATAAATCAGTTCTTTTTACATCTCACAAAATTGTGCAACTATCACTACTAATTCCATAACATTTGTTTCAAAAATAAACTCATACTTATTTGCATCCTTCAACTGTCATTTCTGAAAGCAAAAATAACTGAAATGGGAAACAGACCATTTGAAACAGACCACTTGCTGACCTCAGCAAGCTTTCTTTATTAAGCAGTGGAATGGCACATTTTTTGAGAGAGAAACTGGTGGTTCATTACAGGAGGGTTTTAAGTTTTATAGGGTTTGTTTGAGATTTGATTTATAGGTTTGATTGAGCTCTGATTCATAACAAGTGAGATTTGAATCATTTGTAAAATATGTTGGTTGGGCAGCTAGAGGGAACAATTGTGCAAGTTCAAAGCCCAAATCAGGAAACAGTTGCAAAAATTCAAAACCCATTGTTGCTGGGCAAAGGTGAATGAATGTCCAGAGCCCAGAGCTCATTGTGACACCCACCTGGGATCACACTGTCTTCCTTTCTTCCTGGGGGTTATTATTCCCTTTTTTTGTGGGGGGAGGTTATTATTTTTCATATCCTTCAGTTTATTTTTGCATTTATTTATGAAGAATTATAGAGTATAACACAGAAGGGAAGAAGCAGAAATAACTAGGATACACATATGGTAAATGGTGTAAGATAATAGAACATAGATATAAAAGAGGATGGCAAGCTAATTCTAATACAGGTAGTCAGAAAATAATTCATGGAAATGACCTATATCTGAACAGAACATTAAAATATTGGTAAAATTACACCAGATGGAGACAAGCACTTACTAATATAAAATTCACATGAAATTGACCATTTAGACAGTTTTGAGTTCAAATTCTAGCTCTTTCATTTACAAATTGTGTGACTTTATACAACATTTTAAATATCTAAGAGTCTGAACATACTACTTTGTAAAAATATTATTGCCTACATTGATGACTTTTGTAAAGGTTATTAAAATATTATATAGATTGTTAGTGCCATTTTTGGCACATATATCTTGAAACCTGAGTTTTGAGATGAGACTAGATTCCCTGCTTCACCAATTTCCTCTGGGTTCTTGTCTCTCAAATTTTGAAGAATAAAATGCGAGGACAATTACAGAAGGGAAGATTAAATGGAACAAGATTTTTTTAAGTGAGAAGACATAGCATGCCCGCCATGCAAGAGGGGGCCTGATAGCAGAAAAACCTATTTTGGTGTGCTAATTTAGGAGTTTATTTATGATTCTGGGCAGAGCATGGAACAAAATTGATGTGAAATAGGTATTGTAAAGGTGTCCTGACTACTATCTGGGTTCACTCCCATCCTCCTTTCAGTAACCCATCTTTCTTCCTGTAATTTCCCTCTGGGTTCACCCCCACCTGTGTTTTCCACAGCTGGGACAAAGGAATTTGCTGGAGGCATTCCCACAGGTGAGCCTCAGGGTCTTTGACATTTAATATAGACCTTTATGCTGCTTATTAATATTTCTACTGGTTAGTCCGCAGGTGTGGTTAAAGGGGTCCATTATCCTGACTGCCTGGTAATTTATTTAATGAGGATAAAATATATTTTATATTTTAATCCTCATTTAATAAAGTGGTAGTTAATAAAAATCCTTGATACTCTTCTAGGAAAAAAAATGACCCAAACTGCTGTACATCAAAATGGTATAAAAACACTACTATCTAATCTTTTTATTGTTTCCTTTAACTAGCCCTGTTCATTTTAGTCTGGTAAATGTTTAACAAGCTGGGGCTGGGGCTGGGGCTTGCAGAGGAGGGAAAACTTTGATAGGTAACTTTTGACAATTCCACTGGGCACAAATACTTTCATTATAGCTTATTTCAAACTATTGTTTAACAACTAGATCCTATGTTTCCCGCAATTAAAAAAAAAATCAACTCTTTAGGGGCTGAGGTTTGGCTTGGTGTTAGAGCACTTGCCTACCGTGTGAGGCACTGGGTTCTCAGCACCACATTAAAAAAATAATAAATCAGCTCTTTTGATTCAAACCATTGTGATCTGCTCCAGCACACTACTACTCATAATGCTTAAAACACCAATGTCTTCACTGTCAACTAATTGTAAAACTAGCTTTTAAATAGTTATTTTATGTCAAAATCCTTAGCAGATTTAATTTAATATATCAAAAAATATTAGTGTTACTGCATGTGCTAAGGAGACATCATTTATATCATTAAAATAACTAAATACAACATTGTGGTTTTTGTAAATTTATTTTCTACTTCATTTTCAGAGGAGATCAGATAGAGTTAACGAGCTTGCCTCAGAACTTGTATGATTAACCTGAGTCATAGTATCATCATCTCTAGATGATTCCAAGAATCATCCAGTATAGAGGTACCAAACTCTTTGGTCTGATTGAATACATGCTGCATAATATATTTCCTACTGTGTGTCTTGAAACAATTTAAAGTAGCACTAATACAAATTAAGCAGGGATATCAACATTTGGAGAGAGGAAGTGATGAGTCCAATGTCTCATAGACAATCCAGTGGCAAAGCTGCTTTAAAACCCAAACTGATTATTCTTTCACAACTCTTTCCCATACATAGTTGTTTGTCAGCTTATGGTTTATATAACCTAAAAAAATATGAAAAAAATAAATAAGTGGTTTCAAGTCAATTAAAATGATGCTTCATTTAAAGAGTTTTTCTTACTCTTCCTTTTTTTCCGGGTGATTTTTATTTTTATAAACACTTGCCTTTATTTTGTTTATTTTACGTGGTGCTGAGGATCCAACCCAGTACCTCATGCATGCTAGGCAAGCGCTCTGCTACTGAGCCACAGCCCCAGACCTAAACTGATTTATTTTTTAGCTTTTAATTTGGTATACATTTCAATTCATTTTTTGCATAGTTACGGTTGTTACGAAAAGCTCAGTCCTTGTCCTTGATGCTAATTCATGCCAATATGAGGATGTGGTTTTGAGAAAAAGGAAAAAGAAGGTTTATTCTTCTGCTGGTAAAGGCGAAACAAACACAGGAGACTCCAGTCCCCACAACCCATCAGGGAAAACAGAGGGCTTTTAAAGAAACACTTCAAGGGTTGCATTTCAGATGTGTTCTGATAGGGCTTCCCAGGCTTGTCAATTTGGGAGATAGTCACTTCCTAGATCCTCTGGCCGACTTATCCTTCTTGTGGTAGGTGTGTTCAAGGACAATTAACTAAGGGAAGAAAAGGTAACACTGTATTCCTAATGTTGTTAGGGAGGGGGAGAGGGGAGAAGGGAGAAGAAAACAAGTCATTAAAAAAAAAAAAAAAACCCAGAGCAATGAGGGCAATATTCAAAAGGAGAAGTGGACCATTGTTTTATGGTGAGGAGACACTTTATTGATTCATTTAGAGATTGGGATATGGTTAGGATAGAATGCATTTTCCAATCAATATGGAGGGATTTATGTGGTTCTTGAGTTTACTGTCTGGTTCTGTGTTACTTGTCTCTAGAACCTGGAACACTGAACTGCTTTCACAACTATAGTTTCTAGGCATTCTATAAAGTTAGTTTCATGAAAGGGATAATTATAGAAATGCTCTTTGAGTCCCAATCTAACTTTTTTTATGGTGGTGGTACTGGGGATTGAACCCAGGGCCTTGTGTATGCAAGGCAAGCACTCTACCAACTGAGCTATATCCCCTTGAGTCCCATTCTAAATGCCAGTTGTTGTTTTTTTAATTAAGGAACAGGTGAACTGAACCACTTCTCTATTTTATGCTGTACAAAATTTGTATCACCTTAAGGAAATCATGTAATAAATATAAAGAAAAAAATTTCACTATAACTCTTTCTTTTCTCTGAGTAAATCTCAGCAGTAAGGTTTTCCAATTTGTTTCAATTTTTCTATTTCTGTGCAGTTTATTTTGAGTCCTTTTCTTTTTGATTTTTAAGCTGCATGTGCACACACACACAATTTTCGTGTATGCAATTTGAGATGAAGACTTTTTTCTAGTTTTTAATTATCAACTTCAACATCTCCTGTAATTTCCTCCCAATGTATGTGAAACTTTGATCTGTTAGAAGTCTATTTCATTCTAGTTTTATATATGTGAAATACTGCAGGAAAACTAAATCATTCTGACACCTTTGCTCAAAATGATTACAACAAACAACTTACAATGACAAAATGAAAGGGGGTAGTTAAGAAAAAAAGAGAAAAATGCCTAAAGTGGTGTTCAAAATATCTACTCTGGTTAAGCACAAATATTTATGAACTTCCCAACCTAGACCATTATTTACTTTGCAAATATTCATAGATTATAAACTCCAGGTGATATTCAACTAGTCTGTCAAAATATTCATATAGAAGCTGTTTATAGGGGGTGTCTATTGTGATTGGCTGAGGGCCCATGTCAAATCTACTATTACACATTTTGATTCACTTCTGATATAGGCCTATTTTTCAAAAGAGATAATATCAATCTTATTCCTAAGTAAAGTTAATAGTATCTTCCTCATGAAAAGGACGTTCAGTAGTATAAAACAACAACAAATATTAGTAACAACAAAGATTATAGCTATCATTCAGGTAGTCCTCACCATCTGCTAGGCAGTGGTCTAGGCACTTTACTTACATTAACTCTTAATCTTTGCAAAATGCTTATGAGAAAGAACCTACCTTATGAATGAGAAAACTGAAAAGGGGGAGGTTAGAAAACTTAACCGATATCACATAAATAGTGAATGTTAGAATTGAAATTTTACATAGTATAGCTCTAGAATCAGTTAATTAAATCCTCATTCTATAGTGAATTCATGATCATTTAATAAAACAGTCATAATATCTAATTTCATGGAAAAATATTTTTATAAACTACCTCAATTTAAGCCAACAACATTTAATCAAAATATACTCAGAAATAATTTACATTTTATACAAGGAAGGCAGTGTCAATAGCATAATGCCTACTTCTGTCCTGATGCTGCTGTCCTTGTTTCCCTGGCAAATGGATATGGCATGAAGGGCCTTTTCATTTTCTGACCTCAAGGACACTATTTACATTGCATTCCATGAGAATCCTCCCTCTTGGAATTGTGTACTATGTATGCAAAAGCAAGGACATGTAGACTATGTGTATCATAAATACTTCTTTGTAATTCTAGAATAGGTAATTTAGGAGTTAATCTTTTGCTACCATTTTAATATTTTATTTTCACATAATTCATGGGTTTATGAATATACCTAATGCAGTTTATGGTGTTTTCTTCTGCCCAAGAAGACTCCTCAATAGATGCATGAATATGGAGAACAATAGGTTTTAGTTACTGCTTTGACTCTATACTGGTTAATAGTTCAGGTTTTAGAGTTAGACTGATCTGGAATCACATCTTTTTTATTATAATTATTATATATTATGCATTGATCATGTCCATCCACCTTTCTTCTACTCTCTCTTTCTCTGACTTCTCTGCCATCTTGGTTTACAATTTAATGGCTATTACATGGGGCAAGTTGGTGACTATTAATTTTCTTCATCTGTAAATCCAAATATCAATGATTATTATTAGAAAGATAATATATTTAGTCCTTAGCATACTTCCAAATATATATAGGTTTTCAGTAAGGACTAGAAAATTATACTCAATGAATTATTTTGGAACTTGTTTTTCTCACTCAATGTTTTGTCAGTTAATCATTCTTCACAGATCCCTAGCTCATTCATTTTCACTATTTTAAATGTCAGAACATTTCAAAGTATGACTGTGTATCATTCGTAGTTTTTGCTACAATATTGTACTCCAATGTAAATTCTTATACATATGTATTTGAGCAGAAAATGACTTATAAATGAGCCTTTAAGCATTAAAGTCATATTTAGTTGTTTAGATTTTTACTACAACATGTCCAGTGAACACTGACCAGATTCATATTGTAATTTTGATATTAATAATCATAGACAGATATTTTCAAAAACACTGACAACTTTGCTCAGATAAAATAATGTTGGGAAATACTTTTCATCTGTCAAAGGCAGTAAAAAAGCAATTTTTCATAATCATATAGAAGAAAGTCTGTTTAATAATAAAAAAGCATTTGATGGAAATCCCCATTTTTAAAATAAAAATTAAGGTGACTATTCATACAAAATTAATATTTTCAATAGAAACGTCCTAAAATCCCCTGTAGCTATTCCCCCACTACATGTGTACAAATGGAGACTGCCCCCCCCAATGGTTTTTGTTTTGTTTTGTCTTCATATAAACACTTTTTGAGTAAAGCAAGTGTTAGCAAAGTGTCAGTGTCTATGACAGCTGCAAAGGGAATCTAATTTCTTACAGCCATTTTTCTCCCTGGGGTGTAATTTACACTATAATATTCACTGCAAGCTCCAGCTCCTGTTCTGGTTGCAGATTTAACACTTCTAGTCCTCCAATCATTGCTGGTCCTTTTCTCTCTTGGCCCAGATCTTCCACTCCTGCCTCATCAGCCCCATCTGTTGGAAAATAGTAGAGTGTGTGATATTAAGTCCACCACCTTCCATGAATCATCCACTTTCTTTCCTTTATGAAGTTCTCCAGTAATTCTGCATGTTTTTCTGTACACAAAAATTGATTTTCTCATAGGAGACACAAATTTCTGTATGTAACAAATTTTATTTACTAGTTTACTAAGCAATTTTTAAGTGAAAGAGAAGTAAAAACCCTGATAGCTCTAAAGCCTTCTCTGTGGCTAATTTTTCTTTCTCCTTCTTCATTCTTTTTTGTTTTTAATACCTCAAAACAATAAAGGCAGAAAATAAAGCTTTCTAGGAAAAATAATCACTTCAGGTACACAATACCATTATCAATGATCTCATCACACCCTTCACCATATACATAAAAAAACCCTGCCACACTTAAAAAGGTTCAGTGACAGGGGCTGGGGTTATGGCTCAGCGGTAGAGCACTTGCATAGCATGTACAAGGCCCTGGGTTTGATCTTCAGCACCACATAAAAATGAAATAAAGATATTGTGTCCAACTAGAACAATATATATATATTTTAAAAAGAACTGAAAAAAAAGTTCAGTGACATTTGGCGAATACTACAAAGATAATTTTGTTAATAATTGTTTGGAATTTGTTCAACATTGATTCCCTTGTAATATATATTTTGACAATAAGTATTGTTGTTTGTACTGTTTTAATTGCAATCCACAATTTGTTATTTAATAATTTGAACATTATTTAGTTCAATTTATTTTCTAATTTCATTATAAGGTTTGAAGCACAAATTATTAATTGTTATATTTTTTTATCTTTCAAATAAGTGGAGAATAGGCAAGGCATATTTTTATTAATGATATCTACCATAATTGACTGTGGTAAGAAAACATAGTTTGCATTATGGCAACCCTTAAAATGAGTTGAGACTTGAAATATATTGAAACTTGCTTCATTGCCCAGCAGATGGCCAGCTTTTATAAATATATATATTTTATATTCTTGAAAGAAGCATGCATTCTCTGCACTTCTTGGTTGCTGTGCCATATCTATTTGAATTGATTGAAAGCTTATTAATCATATTCATTAAATCTTGCTCATTTTTGTCTACATAGTCTCTCAGTACTCTCTTACTCTATTACTTACTTGATCAGTTATATTATTTGCTAAAATTGTACCCTGTGGTTGTACATTTCTCTATTACTTTTGTGCTTCTGTCAATTTTTGGTATAATTTCAAGTTAGATTTTAAATTTATAGAAACATATAATTATCTCTTGATGACCAGAATCATTTAAAATTGTTTTAAAGTGATTTAAGGTTTAGTCTGACTGATATTAAAAAAACACTAGCTTTTTATTCATTTGTGATTTTATGGTCTTTTTCCATTATTTATTTTCAGTTTTTCTTTCTCCTAATATTTTGATATAATAATATATAATTTTAAAATTGGTATGATAATCTTTGACTTTTATATGGATCAGCCATTCTTTTTTAAAATTAATTTCTTGTGGATGTATATAATGGTGAGATTCATTGTGTGGTGTATTCATGTATGTACAATGGAAAGTTATGTTAGATTCATTTCACTGTCTTTCCTATTCCCTTCCCCACCCCCTTCCCTTCATTGCCCTTTGTCTAACCCACTAAAGTATTATTTCCCTCCTTATTGTGGATTACCAACCACATATTAGAGAAAATGTTCAACCTTTGGCTTTTACAGATTGACTTATTTCACTTAGTATGATAGTCTCCAGATTCACCCACTTATCAAATGTCATAAAGTCATTTTTCTTTTTTTATGATACTTTTTTTTAATTGGTTATTCAAAACATTACAAAGATTGCAGAATCACATCAGTTACACATCCACATTTTTACATAATACCATAATAGTAACTGTTGTATTTTTCTTTATGGCTGAGTAATATTCTATTGTGTATATATACTACATACTCTTTATGCATTTATCTGTTGAGAAAAATGTTTTCATATATTTGCTGAATGCTCACATTTCTTTTTTTGAGAAATGTCTGTTTAGTTCCTTTGCCCATTTATTGATTTGATTATTCATAAATGTATACAATATAATTCGATGTGTTTCTTTGTCCAGTACTTCACCTTTCCTACTCTCTTTCCTGGATCCCTTTCCTCTACATTATTGCTCTATTGATCTTTCTTCTTTTTATTTATCATTATTTTAATTTGTGCACTATACTTGAATGTAGAATTAATTGTGATATATTCATATACACATATAGCATAATTTGAACAATTTCATTCTGCTGTCCCTTTCCCATCTCTATGACTTCCTCATCCATCCCCTTCTTCTAATCCACTGTTCCCCACTCAATTTTCATGAGATCCACCTCTTACCCCTTTATTTTTCTCTATCTTCTGCATATGAGAGAAAACATTCAACCCTTGACATTCTGAGTCAGATTTATTTGACTTAGCATGATGTTTTACAGTTCCATCATTTACAGCAAATGTCATAACTTCATTTTCTTTATGACTGAGTAATATTCCATTGTGTGTGTACATGTATACATATATATACACACATATGTGTATATGTATATCATATATATAATATATATATAAATATATACATATATCTCATATATATACACATATATATCATATTTTCTTTATCCCATTCATATGTTGATGGGCACCTGGACTGATTTCATAATTTGGCTATTGTGAATTGTGTTGCTACAAACATGATATGCATGTATTGCTATATTATGATTATTTTAATTCTTTAGGAAAGCTGAGTTCCATGGTGGTTCCATGCCTAGTCTTTTGAGGAAACACCATACTGATTTCCATAGTAGTTGTACAAATTTTCAGTCCCACCAACAGTGCAAAAGTGATTTTTTTCTCCACATCCTTTCCAGTATTTATTATTGTTTGTATTTGTAATGGCTGCCATTCTAACTGGAGTGAGATGAAATTTCTGTGTAGTTTTGATTTGTATTTCCAATAGCTAAAGCTGTTGAACATATTTGTTGGCCTTTTGTATTTCTTTTTTTATAATTGCCTATTAAATTCATTAGTCCATTTGTTAATTGGGTTATGTTTTTCTTGTTACATTTTATTGAGATCTTTATGTATTCTGAATATGAATCCTCTGTCAGATGAATAGCTATCAAAAATTTCTCCCATTCTGTAGGTTTTGGCTTCATATTAATCACTTCCTTTTCTTTTTTTTTATTGGTTGTTCAAAACATTACAAAGCTCATGACATATCATCTTCCATACATTTGATTCGAATGGGTCATGAACTCCCATTTTTACCCCAAATACAAGATTGCAGAATCACATCGGTTACACATCCACATTTTTACAACACTTCCTTTTCCCTACAAGAACTTTTTAATTTGATGCCATCATATTTCTTAAATCTTGGTATTATTTCCTGAGCTTTAGGGGGGTCCTACTGAGAAGGCTAGCACCTGCGTTTATATGTTGGAGTGTTAACCCTACATTTTCTTCTTGGAATTGCATAGATTCTGGTCTAATTCTTAGGCCTTTGATCCATTTTGAGTTGACTTTTGTACAGGGTGAGAGCTAAGGGTCTAGTCTCATTCCCATACATATAGATAACTAATTGTCCTAGCACCATTTGTTAAAAAGAATATATTTTTTTCCACTACGTATTTTTGTAACCATTGTCAAGGATCAGATGACTGTATCTGTGTGGGTTTATCTCTGTGTATTATAATGTTCTTCTTTGTTATTTGTGTCTATTTTTATGCCAGTTCTATGAAATTTTTGTTAGTAGAGCTCTGTGGTTTTATTTGAAGTCAGCACTGTGATGCCAGCAGCATTAATTTTTTTGACTTAGAATTGCTTTGACTATTCTGGGTCTTTTATTCTTCCAATTGAATTCTAGAACTGTTTTTCCTATTTCTGTGAAGAATATCGTTGGTGTTTTGATGAAGAATACAGGGAATTTTATTTGTATATTACTTTGATAGTATAGCCATTATGATAATATATGATAATAATAATAATATTAACTCTGCCTATCCATTAACATGGGAGGTCTTTTCATCTTCTTGTGTCTTTTTCTTGCGTCCTCTTCAAGTATCTTCTCAAATTTCTTTCTTCGGTGTTCTATAGTTGTCACTGTAGATACCTTTCACCTTCTTGGAAAGATTTATTTCTAAATAATTTTTTTAGAGAGGGAGAGAATTTTTAATAGTTACTTTTCAGTTTTCGGTGGACACAACATCTTTATTTTTTTAATTTTTATTTGGTGCTAAGGATCGAAGCCAGTGCCCCACGTGTGCCAGGCAAGCGTGTTACCGCTTGAACCACATCCCCAGTCCTATTTCTAAGTAATTTTTTGAGATTATATGTGAATAAGATTTTTTTCCTAAATTATTTATTTTTCCATAGACTTTCATAGACATAGATTCATTATTCATATACAGGAAACTTATTGATTTTTTTTATGTTACTTCTGTAACCTGCTACTTTACTGAATTCATTTACTAGCTTTAGCAATCGTCCAGTGGATGTTTGAGGATATTTTAAGTATAGGATTATATCATCTGCAAACTGGTCATTTGACTTTTTATATTTTATCCATTTTAATTCCTTCTCGTGATAATTTCTCTAACTCAAGTTTCTAGTATTAAATTGAATAGTGGTGGTGATAGTAGACATCCTTATCTTGTTCCAGAACTTAAAGGAAATGCTTTCAGCTTTTCCTGATTCACTATGATGTTGAATTTTAGTTTTCATATACAGCCTTCATGGTGTTAAGGTAAGTTATTACTATCCAAGCAGGGATACTTAAAACTATATATTATTTTCAGGCTTTCAATCAGTATACCATTTCATATTTTATAGTTCAAGAAGGGAACAAACTATAGAATAGTTCCACATGTAGTCACATTTTATATAAAAAGAGGCTCTGTGCTGAAGAAAATCTTAAGAATGAATGAACCTTGTATTTTAAAAAAGAATAATGCATGAGCAGATGTTATTTATATGTGTAAATATTTTTGAGACATTCTGTGAGGAGGTATTATTAGATATTATTACACATCCTTTCAAGTTTATTAGCAGACATAATCACTGCTTCCAAAAATGTTCTGTTTTTTTTATAGAAAGAATATAACATACAACATTAGGCACACAACTGAAATTCATGTTAAGAATTTTTCCTTTTGTGCTGTCACATAGAAGTTAGCACAAGTAGCAGTTTTACTTTATCTTAAATAGACAATATCTTACACAATTGGCTGTGATAAAAAATCACACATGCATGGTTTGTCTTATTCTTCACTGTATGCCTACTATTGAGCACAGTTCTTTGCACACAGCAATAAATTAACATCAATTTACTGGTTAAAAATATAACTTCTTTATATTTCTTACTGAATTCTATGTCACATGATGAAAAGTGGCTATTAATTTTGACACTGCCTTGCAGCAATAAAGGTACTGTACTGGTTGGTAGTGGAGTCTAAGAGCAATTAAATATTTAAATAAGCAGTTATGCTATACAATAAAATAATACTTAATGGTTTAATTTTTATACAATATTTAGATTCAAGTTAACTGGGAACTAACCCTAGACTGGGATTTGTCATATCTAAGTTATTATTCACAGAAAAATCTTGTTTTTGTCATTGGTCCACAGAACAGGATTGAGGCATGAAGGGAAAATAAAACATGTATAATGATTCTAAATATGACATTGGCTACTGGGAAACACAAACATTTGTAATAAACACAAATAACTCTGAAATTTTGGTGTGTGGTAGAAATGTTTTGTAGATATCTCATTTTTCAGAAAGGTTGTAGACTAATCTTACCAACATATATTAACATAAAATTTGTACTTGACTAGAGACAATGACTACTTCTGTAAATAAATTTGAAACCGAGAAAACATATGACACCATCAGCAAAAATACCCCAACACTACCACAAGTCGCTGCA
The DNA here is from genome assembly GCF_048772815.1 of Callospermophilus lateralis. Taxonomy (NCBI): domain Eukaryota; kingdom Metazoa; phylum Chordata; class Mammalia; order Rodentia; family Sciuridae; genus Callospermophilus; species Callospermophilus lateralis. Next base: position 102,849,877 of record NC_135325.1, read on the forward strand.
CCAACAGATAGTTCACAATGCATACAAGTGAGTTCACAATGCATACAAGTGATACATAGTCCAGGCAAGTTCTGCAAGCAGTTCAGTGATGGCTATTGCAGAAGCTGTAGATTGGTTTTATCTTTGTCTTCACCTGCACTGGGATGAAGATAGGAATTCTGGCAATAATGGCTAAAGAAAAAATCATATAACATTCCAGAAGGCACTAAAAGAAAACAATTTTTTTTTTAGAAAACAATTTTCTTAACAATGTACCTTATCTTCAACAGAATTATTAAATATAATGAAAAGGAAAGGTGAAAGTAAACAAACAGATCTGTTAACCTCCATTTTTGTTCACATATTAAAACAATCCTCAACAGCTGTTTACCCAATTTAAATTAAACCATTTAAATCACGTGAAAAAAATAAAAAAGGCTTGTGGGAAGCCAGTGGTGGCAGTTGGGCTCTGAAGGTTTTTCCTGAGGAGCTGTGTGGTTTGGTGTGTGGTTCTAAAAATAAATTTCATTTCTTTTGACAGGTGGCTCCTGAATTGTGCCCAGCCAGACTGCAGCAGTTGGTGGGCCCCACGGGGAACGACTGAGGGTAAGTGATAAGGTAAACTGCTTGCCCCTGAGGGCAGGACGAGAGGATGGGTAGCCATTTTTAGATTCTTCTTTTGTTTTGCTTCACTTTTGTTTTAAGTTGCCTGTCCCTGGAGATGAGTGAGACGGAAGAAAAACTGCTCACATCTGAGGAACAGGGACAAAGGATGGATGGACATTTCAGGAGGATAGAAAGGCTATAATAATTTTCTGTTGTTCCAATTTTGTTTCACTCTGTTTCAGTTTTGTTTGGCGTTATCTTCTTGGGTTGTATTATAGTAGAAACATTCAAGTAAAAGAGAAGGCCTCTTGAGCTAGTCAGACAGAGGAAAAAATTCAATTAAAAGAGAAGGTCTCTCAAACTAGTCAGACAGAGGAAAAAATTCAAGTAAAAGAGAAGGCCTCTCAAACTAGTCAGACAGAGAAAGAAAGTGTAAAGCAGAAAAAGCCTTCAGGGGGAAAGTTATAACAGGAGACTGCTACTAACACCTTTCTATCACCAGAGGGCTTAAGTGTCCAACCAACAGCGCCACCTCTACAGGAGACTGCTACTAACACCTTTTTATCACCAGAGGACGTAAGTGTCCAACCAACAAGGCCACCTCCATATGCTGGGAGGCTCCCAACCCCCGCAGTTGATAGTTGGGATCCTGAGACAGGATCTCAAGTATTAACATGCCCTGTATTTGAGCAGGCAGGAGGGCAGCGAATTCACCATGCTTTAAATTTCAAAACAGTGAAGCAGCTAAAAGAGGCTGTAACAACCTATGGTCCTCAAGCACCCTTCACTGTAAGCTTGGTCGAATCCATTACCAACTTGAACATGACGCCAGCAGATTGGGCTAATATGTGTAAAGCTGTGCTAAATGGAGGACAATACCTGTTATGGAAGGTTGCCAATGAGGAATTTTGCAAGGAGACGCCTAGGCAAAATGCAGCAGCTGGTTATCCTCAGAGAAATCTAGATATGTTGTTAGGAAAGGGACCTTAGGAGGATCAGCAGCAACAAATTACATATGATCCTGGCGTATATGCACAAATTGCTGCAGATGCAGTTAAGGCATGGAAGACTTTACAAGGACATGGAGGTTTACAAGGTCAGTTATCTAAGGTAATACAAGGAGCTAATGAACCTTATGCTGAATTTGTATATAGGCTTATTCAAACAGCTACCAGAGTTTTGGGGAATACAGAACAAGCAATGCCATTACTAAAACAACTGGCTTATGAGCAAGCGAATTGTTGGTGCAGAGAAGTCATTAGACCATGGAAACATGAAGATTTAAACACATATATTAAATTACGTAGAGACATTAATGAATAAGAGCAAGTCGTGGCAGCTGCGGTAAAACAGGCTTTAGATGCCAGAGACATTAATGAACAAGGGCAAATTGTGGCAGCTGCAGTAAAACAGGCTTTAGATGCCAGGCCAAGAACATGCTACAATTGTGAACAAACAGGACATTTTAAAAGGAATTGCCCCATAGGAGGAGGGTTTAACAAAACTAGGTATCAAAGGAGTAGAATACCGGGTATTTGCCCACGATGCCATAGAGGGAGACATTGGGCTAATGAATGCCGTTCTCAACCCACCATAGAGGGTACTCCATTATCAAAAACCGAACAAGGACCAGGGGTTTATCCACGATATCATGGAGAAAGGCATCGGGCTCCATTGCCAAAAAATGATCAGGGGGGCCAGTGCTCCAGGGCCCAAAACCACAAATATACGGAGCACTGGAGGAACCCAGCAACCCCATCAGGGTAGTGCCCAGGACACATTGTCCATCAGATCCCTCATCAGACAAACCAGAGGGAGCACAGGGTTGGACATCTGCGCCTCCGCCAGATCAGTACTAACTCCAGAGATGGGAATTCAAATCATTCCCACAGGGGTAAAAGGATCTCTTCCCAAAGGAAAAGTAGGCTTATTATTGGGACGCAGCTCTTCTACTCTAAAAGGACTTATGATAAGTCCTGGGGTAATTGATCCCTAGGTGAAATAAAAGTGAAGGTAAAATAAAAATTATAGCCAGTTCTCCAAAGGGTATATCAGTAATTTCACCAGGAGATAGAATAGCACAGTTACTAATAATACCCAGCCTACATGATAAATTTTCCAGTCATACTGTAGAAAGAGGTTCCAAGGGATTAGGCTCCACAGGTATAGATTGGGCTATGCTTTCTTTAAATTTAGATTCTCGCCCCATGATAAAACTAAATATTCAAGGACATGAATTTAATGGGCTCCTGGATACAGGTGCAGACCTTAGCATCATCTCTCGTCAAGAATGGCCAAAACATTGGCCATTACAACAAGCCACACAAATGCTTTGAGGCCTAGGAGTGGCGACTAATCCCCGTACGGGCCACCAAATGCCGCAGTCTGGCCGGGCACAATTCAGGAGCCACATGTCAAAAGAAACCTCCCACTCCTCCTGCTCTTGAGGCTGATTGGCTGGGTCGGGTGGGCAGAGCCAAAAAAAGTCCCCCAATGAGCAGCTCCGTGGTCTGAAAGGGCGGGGAAACAGCCCAGTGAGCATCACCGCAGAGGAGCCAATCAGTCAGAAGCTAGAAGTTTTCTGGGGCCACTGTGAGCCAATCATCAACTGGCATCTGGAAGTTTGCTGGCAGCTGGAAGTTTGCTGGGGCCCCTTCGGCTGTGGCTCTCAACACTACCTGATCTCTTGCAACAATAATTAATTTGAATTGGGGCTAGAGAATATCACTTAATGAGATGAGAGCAGAGGATAGATTATATTTAATTGCTGTGTACACTACAACTGTTCTATGTAAATAATGAAATAAAATCCAACATCATATAAAAGCCACTCCAATCCCTTCAGATTAAGTAATAAATTAAAAAATACTTAAGGAAAGTAATGCTGAAATTTTACATTATCCTTGCAGTGCCAAACTAGACAGCCATGTTAGCCAAGTTTGTGTATAATAGAAGTCATCTTAAAAGTGTCATTATAAAAGGATAGATCACATTTTTAATATCACCTCTAATTAGTTTTGTGGTTGTTCAGAGACAATTGAATCTCCTTGATCCTCCTTAGGCAACAGGTAAACAGACTGATTTCAAAGTAGATTAGAATTTGAATCCTTTTCTCACTTAGTATAATATTTCACAAAATTGCATTTGGAATTTCCCCCAATGATGGAATATATTGTGTAAATTATTAGCAGGATTAACAATAAAAAAAGCAACTAAATTTAAATCACAGCGATTTGAACATAGAAGAGAGAAAGGAAATATTGCAAGCATCACTTTACAACTGAACTCATTCTTTTATCATGGTTTATAAAATAATACTGTACTATGATAAAGATGCTGGAAAGTACTGCTAAACATGGCAGTTAAAGTGGTTGTCCTCACAGAGCTTGCATATGTTTTACAACTAAATATATAAGTAAACCAATAAAACAACTAAAGGTAGTGGTGAGGTATAATGAAGTAACTAAAACAGTGAAAAAAATAATGACTGTCAGTCATTTTTTTGGGATATGGCTGTGCCTAATTTACATTGAGTTTGTTAAGAACTCTCGGAGATTTTAATACTTGAACTATGATATTAATCACAAGGAGCAAAACTGAGGGAAGATAATTCTGTTCCTTTTTTATTATTTTTTTTCCTTTAATATTTTTTTAGTTGTCAATAGACCTTTATTTTATTTATTTATATGTGGTGCTGGGAATCAAACCTAGGGCTTCACACATGCTAGGCAAGTGCTCTACCACTGAGCCATAACCCCGGCCCAAGATAATTCTTAAAAGAGAAACTAGTAATATATTATTAC